>NW_003805439.1:438177-592260 GCF_000255335.2 Galendromus occidentalis
TATCCGAGACTGTTTCCCCATTTCCATGACTTTCGGGGACTTCGTTTAGGCTGATCGGCAACTTGTGACTTCCGATGATTTCGAGCCTGAACACAATGAGGTCTTCAGCGAAACCTCGGATGAAGAACCCGAGTCCCCCTTCGAGGAGCCCAGTTGTGGTTTCGTGACCGGCCAAGAGGCTCTCTGAGCCTTGGCTACATTGGTCAACCATTGCTCTCAGAGACAAAATATTGTTCCAGGGATCAGCATGGCTCTACATCAGTATCGAGATCTTGTTATTTGTGACATTCTACAGGAAAAAAGACAGGCAGATCTTCGATATTATTTTTCGAAATCGAAGCCCTAGTTGTTTGGTTGTATTTTGAAGACGAGAATCGTATTGATGGGGACTGACTCTGTTCGGAACGGTAGATAGTAGAGACTGAGTACGGTACATAGTCAGGACTCTCCTTAAGTTAAAAACGTAAATCCGCATCGAGAAGATGGAATGAATTAAAGCAGATATCCGTTCATGATCACTATCGTCAATTTTATGCCTGCATTCATGGGGGCAGATAATAATCAGCGCGCATCTGTCCGAATTAATCCGGTCTAGATAGACCCTCCCCTAACTTATAAGTTAGAAAAAATATTCAAACCCTACTCCCGAATTTTACAAGTTAGCGGCACTTGACTGTACCTAAACAGCGGATTCTCAGACTCTCGGTCGTTCCAGATGGCTTCCGCTCTCGTGTCACTCAGAGAAGATTCATCCAGGTGCTTCAACGCCGATAGTGCAATGCATCCCGGTGACAACCCATGATCCTCGAGTGGAAAACGGAGGAGCATCCAACGGTAATGTTGAGGGGTCGGGAAGTCGAGGGGTCCGGAGAGCCAGTACTCCGGGAGAACACAATGAGTGAAGCCACAATGCGAGCTCGGTACTTTTTTTCTCCTACGACGCTCCCCTCTGACGCGTCGGCGTCGCCGTTCTCCAGAATGTTTGCATCTTTTGGAAATTTCCCAAGCAGGAGAGGGTCGCAAAACTCTTTCTGTGCGGACTCGGGAAGCTGATGCATAACGAGGGTCGAGGGTCAAGGAATAATCGGTCTGGATCCTGTGTGACTCCGAGAGCAAGAATTCGAAGGTCGAACCGGATGCAGCTTAGAGTAACGAGGCTCCCATCGCATTCTGGATTTATTGTCCAAGATTATCTGATACGGTCAAGCAAACGTCATTGAGACAGTAGCTCGAGATGCTTGCCGTTGGCAATCGGGTGAGTCGCCGCAACTGATCGCCACGTGTGTTATCAGTTTTTTCCTCCACCAAGAGTGAAGCGGAGGTGGTGAGGCTTCTGCGTTTACGAGGGAAGCTGATCGTTTCTCATTCCATTCTTTCGTCTCCCAGACTGACTTTCATGTCACTAATCACCTAGTGCTATGGCTATTGACGTTGTGGAAGTGATCGGACGTTTCGGAATCTACCACGGTACTTGAATGCTTGTTCCCTGCTTCCAGAGACTTTGGCCGGGCGTCTCGTCCTGTGACGGGGGCAATTCCCGACAGGTGTTCCTTTAGCTCAGTATTCACAATCTATATATGTTAACGATTCAAGGATCGGGACTACAAGGTATTCGAAGACTTCTAAGTCGGATAATTTTCTTCCACAGGAGTTCTGCTACTCCTGGGATGTATTCGGGCTTTCCCGGTCGCCTGGACGAATATGATGACCCCCCTGATGGCGGCCGACGTCGCCCACTGGTGCGCTCCCCCTGACGCATCGATCAACGATTCTTGGTGGAGAGAGAACGGGATCCCCCGCGGACAGTTTGGCGAGCTCGAGGAGTGCTCGATGTTCCGATGGACGTCGGAGAACGGACTCGATACGAGCACGATCACGAACTGCACCAACGGATGGGCTTACGACAAGGGCGAGTTCGGAGAAACTGCGACTTCCGAGTGGGACCTTGTGTGCGGAGACGCATGGAAGCGTTCCTTGATGCAGAGCATCATCATGGCGGGGGCGTGGTTCGGATTGATAGTCTTCGGTAGGCTCTCGGATGACTACGGCAGGAAGACCGCCTTCAACACCAGTTTAATAGTGATGATGGTCACCGGAATTTCGGCGGCCTTCGTCAACGACTTCCTCGCGTTCAACGCCCTCCGTTTCTTCCTGTCTACCGCGACCGCAGGAGTTACTGCCGCGGCGGTCACCTTATTCATGGAAGTTATGCCAGGCAAGGATCGCATTTTCATGAACGTCGGCTTCGGAATGGGATTTGCCGTCCCCGTGATGTTCATTCCTCTGCTCTCCTACTACTTCTCGGATTTCCGTCACATGCAGCTGGCGATCGGTTTCTCGGGTTTCCTTCTGGTTCCTTTCGTCCCGGTGCTCTGTGAGTCACCGAAATGGCTCCTCGCGAAACACCGAGTCAACGAAGCCGAAAGATCTATCACTCGGATCATCAACATGAATAATCGACCGATGCCCGACATGAAGACTATCATGCCAAAACTCGCTCGTCTGGCGGAAACTGAAAGCGCACAGAAGAGTAAGAAACTCGGCTTCATAGACATGATGAAGGTTCCGATTTTGAGACGTACGTCGCTGCTTCTGGGAGCGTTATGGTTCATGAACTCGTTGCGGACTTATTACCTCGCAGTGAATTCCCATCGACTGCCCGGGAACCCCCATGTGAATTTCGCGATTTCCGCTTTTGCCGAATTCCCCGCGTCGCTCTTCGGGATGATCCTCATACGGAAATGCCGTCGAAGACTCTCTCAATCTGGATGTACGGTTCTCGCCGCCGCTCTGTTCGCGATTGTGTTCTCTGTCAGTGACAGCAATCAGTTCATGAAGGTCTGGGGGAGTATGGTAGCACGAAGTTTCCTGAATATGTTCATCCTCCTGCAATGGGTTCAGGTCCATGAAGTGTTCCCGACTCCTGCCAGAGGAGCCGGATTTGCTCTCGCGATGATGAGCTCCCGCGTTGGGGCAGGATTCGCTCCTTTCATCAAGAACCTCGCAGATGCCACCTTCAAGAGCCTGCCGTTTTATTTGTTCGTCATCTGTTCGACTCTCGATGTGCTCTTGATCCGCTTGCTGCCGGAGACGCTGAACGAGCCCCTGCCTGATACCATTGAGGATGCCGAAGAGCTCCTCGCGAAGACTCGGGCGCGGAAGAGTCAAGCCCCGAATGCACTCAAGAAGCAGATCAGCGACGATCGATTGTTTGAGAAGACCCCAACTCGAGCTGATGTCCGACTGGAATCCGATTTGAAGAGTGATGCAACTTGACAAAAAATGAATTATGAATCTCTGGGAGCGTATTTCTCATGGTGAACTCCTAGCGACGAGGAGTTCCTGGCACCACACTTTTTGCGAATTTCCCGACGGGAGTGTGACGGCGGGCTGTGGAATCCTCTTACTTAGAACTATAGGTCCCCGGGTTGTTCCCTCGTCCTGAGAGCGTAAAATCAGTGGGAATCGAATTGAGTAGAATTTTGGAAGAATATCGATTTTAATGCCGGACGTACGGATAAAGCCGCCTACGATATTCGCTAGGTGAACGACAGTATAATTAGGAAAGTGCCCGAACTCATTGGTCTCAGTATTTGGTGATTCCTCCCTTGTTCAGGAGAACATCCCTCCAACGGATAGGCATTGAGTCGATAAGTTTCTGAACTGTATGGAGCTCGATTTGACGCCAGCATTCTTTTATGGATTCTTCGAGCTCTTCGGTCGTGTTGTATTGCTTTCCGTTTGCGTAGACTGATCTGGCGAGTATACCCCTGCAGTTCTCAATCGGATTGAGATCGGGACTGAGAGCCGGATGGTCGAGCAGGGGCATTTGCTGATCCTCAAATCACTGTTTCATGGGGGCAGATTTGTGGATTGCGGCGTTGTCTTGCATGAAGATGAAGATGTTTTGATGATATCGCTCTGCGAATGGCAGGAGAAATGTCTCGAGAGTCCTGCGATAGTCTTCCGATGTCTGACGTCCAGATAAGAACGCGATATCAGATTTGCCCTCGTAGGATATGTATGACGGCCCAAATCATGAGCGACCCGCCACCGAAATTACGGCTTCAGATCCGACGCGGCTCTTGCCTTGAGGGGGCTCACCAGTGTGGCAATCGGTTCTGGAATGAATTGCTTGAAATGTTCCTCTGCTCGTCGAGGATGTGTCAACGAACATCCATTTCGATATTCGGCCGCGAATTCGAGTTTAGAGTATCATCCAGCCGTTCCAGGCAGTTTTTCTCCAGTGGACTTGATTGAAGGCCTTTCCACGCCAGAATTGATGTTTCCCCGCATCAACGTGGCTCTTCAATTCAAATTTCCTGAGCTTGTGAGGAAGAACGGAGCTCCTAGGGAGCGCCTTCGTCGGGCTACCCCCATCGCGGGGGATACGGCCGTTATGTGAGCGGAAACTTTGCTGGAAGCTTTGCGGTATGTCGTCGTCGCGGCGCCATCGATCCGCGCCTCGTACTTGGACAACATTTGGGAAGGTTCCTGGAAGTGGTCTTCCACATTCCCACGTCAACATGCCTTTGAGGAGATTCGCGCAAAAGGGAATTCGCGAAAATCATCGTCGCAGACAACCGTTGAAGAGGAAATTCCGCGGCGACCGATACACGACGCCGAGCACCCTGAAAACGGATTCTCAGACTGCATCGACGTCCCGAGAAAAGCTAAAAGATAAGTTACGCCTCGAACCAGTCGCTGAACCGGATTTCGGATACGTTTTCGTGGAGTTTTCCTCTGTATTTGGTGAACTCTCGCGTCCTGTCAAATGCAAGCTCTGCGGAGAAGATGTTTCGTTCGGACAAGTGAAGCGTAGAGGATTGGGATTCAAATTAGAGGTCAGGTGCAGGAATTGTGAACCCGAGCTGATCAACTCTGGACCTCACGTCCGAAATGCCTACCCAGTGAATAGTCGGATCGTTTTCGCGATGAGGCAAATCGGGGTAGGTTATTCAGGCTTGAACATGTTTTGTACCCTCATCGAGCTCCGTCCATTCCATCAGGAAAACTACGACGGCGCTTGTAGTAATATAGGGAGAGCAGCCGCGAATGTGGCCGAAATTTGCATGGAGAAAGCGTCCCGGGAGGAATTAGAGAGGACAACGGAGGCGAGAGCATTCCAGGATCCGCGAGCCGTTGCTGTTTCAGTCGATGGCGCGTGGGCCAGAAGAGGGTTCCCGTCCTTATTCGGCCCAGTGGCCGTGGTGGGCGAGAGAAGCAACAAAGTCTTGGATGTCACTGTCAAGAGTCTCCATTTCTCGATCTGTCCTCGGTGGAGATCAGATCAGGAGAGCGCAGAATTCGACGATTTGATGGAAGAGCATTCTCCGGAATGCCAGATCAATCACGAAGGCTCAAGTGGTTCGATGGAGTCGAGGGGTTCCGTCGAGCTCTTCCAGAGATCGCTCGAAACGCGAGGCCTGATTCACAAGCACTACGTAGGCGACGGAAGTTCCGCTGAGACAGTCTTGCTCGAATTATCGACATGAACAAGCGACCGATGCCGAACATGGACTCCGTTATGCTTCGACTAGCGTACCCTGCCGCGCTCCGCTGCGGCTCAAAGCATCTGACCGTGAATTTCCCGAGAGCAGCCCTCTTCCATAGTAGAAGCTTTCCAATAGAAGCCACCTTGCCAGAGCTCCTGGGAAAACAAAAGCCTACCTCCCGAAGAAGCTCCCGGATTTCAAAGTCGGCTAAGAGGCGAAGCTGACGTGCCCGACGACGGAACATCGGCGCCCAAGTATCTTCGCCTGAAGGAGTCCTTCCGGGACGGTCGCTAACGTGCATTGATTGCTAAGCTCTATATCGAGAACACACATTCCCCCAGACTTCCATAATCACTGATCTCTTTTTCCGACGCGAAATTTTCCTTGAAATATTGTGAGCCACTCTCCAATAGAAGCCCCAACCGGTAGCATTTGAAAATATGGATAACCGGGTCACTATTAGGAGATTTACGGTAAGGTCTCGGTCGATCTCCGATGCTCGTTTCCTTCGCGGACATGTGCCATGATTAGAGTTGCGATATGAGAGGACACGTCCTCTTTTGTCCGCTTTGACCGCTTTTTTGGGGGTTTCTCGGGAATGTCCGCTTTCCGGAATTTTCGAGGAAATACCGCTGAATTCGATGATAAAAATTGAATTTCTGCGCTATTTTCTCGCCGAGGGCACCGAGGTCTCGGCTGCACAAGCGTGAGCCAGAGGCGTCGGGGGCGGGTCGGAAATTTTCTTCTCACTCAGCGAATTGTCTCTGAGCGATCGTTAGGGCATCGAAGTTGAGTCGATTGTTGCTTATTTGGAAAATGGTTGGAGAGTCGAATCAATTCCATGGAAAGGGCAAAAAACATGGAATAGAGTGACCGCTTTTGATGGCCGCATGCCGACCCGATGTCCGCGCGGACATTGTCCTATTTTCGGGAAAGAAATGTCCTCTCATATCGCAACTCCAGCCATGATATTTGCGGTGCTTTCGTTAGCTCGTTTTCTGCTACTTTGTCCGAAGTTCACGCATTATCAGAATCTGACATCGACAAATCAGTTTCACCCACCTGCGCATCATATGCCTCGAGGATTCATCTCCAAACATGAACATATATGATGCTCATATCAATCCGATCTTGATTCCCTGACTCTCGAGCCTAACGAGCACCACACACCTTTGGTCTCACCATCCGGTTTATACCTGAACGGGCACGATAACCGCGAGAGCGATAAGACTCCCGTTTCAACGGTAAGAATTTGGCCCCCGTTCCCGATTCCCTGACTCTCGAGCCTAACGGGCACCACACACCCACCTTTGGTCTCACCATCCGGTTTATGCCGAAAGCATTGTTCTGAAGTCCGAACTTCGGACATCATCAGAATCCCATACCGAAACATTACACATCACACTCACCCCCCTTCACATCATGTACCCCGATGATTTATTTCCAACCATAAACAGATGATGCTCATATAAATCTTCAACAGATCATTCGAAGATAAACGGAGTCTTTTGTCTCACTATCCGGTGCGTAAACAACAAACGAATTCGATGATTCACCGACACGTGAACATTCTACGAATAGTCATCCGTGCGATATAAGCATGGATTCTCGAAGATCAGGCCGCATGCCTGCAGTGATTGACCTTGTGCCTTATTGACACGCACGGGAAGCACGGCAAACCGCAGCCGTTTGAACCCGAACTTTGTCGGTCGGTATGATCGGGAATTCCGCCCTCAAATTTCCCACACAGAATCATCACGATTTCTAACCTGCGCCGCATGCTCCCCAGGATTCATTTTCGATTTACAACTCACGACAGGATGAACATATGATGCTCATATCACCGACATCGACAACAGAGTGTCGACAATATGAAAAAAGGTGCATGGAATCAAAATCGAACGCAACGCAGAGCGATTCGATTGTCCGTGAGCCATTCGCCCTCATCGCGCATCACTCTGTCTCTGTATGCCAGGCTTAAAGTCTGCTGCTCCGCAGTCTCAGCTGAGCGGGTTTCAAGTTTCAAGAGACAAAACGCGGTGCATCCTTGGCCTCAATTCTCGATGCTCAATATCTTCGATGGAAATCGAAGAAAGAGCAAGCGCGTGGACGGCACCCGTTCTCGATTCCCTGACTCTCAAGCCTGGACGGGCACGATGACCGCGAGAGCGATGAGACTCTCGTTTTGACCGTATGGAGTTGGCCCCCGATGTCCCCGATCTTGATTTCGACCCTCAAGACTTCCCGGGGACGATGAAACGAAGAGA
The DNA here is from genome assembly GCF_000255335.2 of Galendromus occidentalis. Classification (NCBI taxonomy): domain Eukaryota; kingdom Metazoa; phylum Arthropoda; class Arachnida; order Mesostigmata; family Phytoseiidae; genus Galendromus; species Galendromus occidentalis. Next base: position 445,940 of record NW_003805439.1, read on the forward strand.
GCGATCGAACTCCCGTGACGACCCGTTCGGTCGTATGAGGTTGCTCGCTACCCCTCACCGAGCGGATTGTACCGCTCGAGAAACGCAAAAAAAGACGACGATGTTTAGTCGACTGAGGAAAGAGGCAAACTTGGGGGGTTTGGGGAATCAGAAAAAGGGTTTTGACCGTATACAAACCATCCCGCAATTGGTATGGCTAATGTTGTCAAGTTTAATGAGAATCCGTTCAGCAGTTTGGGCGAGCATAGGTAACATAGAAACAGAAACCCTGCGGAGATTTTTATATATAGAGAAAAAGATTGGCAAGACTTGCTGAGAGTGAGAGCGCTAAGAAGTAAAGACCTGGGTTTTGTCGATTCCCTCAGAGTACCGATATTGAGGCGGACCGCGGCGCTCCTCGCTGTCATGTGGTGCACGAATTCCCTCAAGTCACACTATTCAGCACTGAACGCACATCGACCGCCTGGGAACCCCCATGTGAATTTCGCGATTTCCGCTTTTGCCGAATTCCCCGCGTCGCTATTTGGGATGATCCTCATGCGGAAGTGCCGTCGAAAACTCTCTCAATCTGGATGTACGGTTCTGGCCGCCGCTCTGTTCGCAATTGTGTTCTCTGTCAGTGACAGCAATCAGTTTATGAAGGTCTGGGGGAGTATGGTAGCACGAAGTTTCCTGAATATGTTCTTCCTCCTGCAATGGGATCAGGTCCATGAAGTGTTCCCGACTCCTGCAAGAGGAGCCGGATTTGCTCTCGCGATGATGAGCTCCCGCGTTGGGGCAGGATTCGCTCCTTTCATCAAGAATGATGCCACCTTGAAGAGCCTGCCGTTTTATTTGTTCGTCATCTGCTTGACTCTCGATGTGCTCTTGATCCGCTTGCTGCCGGGAGAGCTGAACGAGCCCCTGCCTGATACCATTGAAGATGCCGAAAAGCTCCTCGCGGAGACTCGGGCGCGCAAGAGTCGAGCCCCGAATGCACTCAAGAAGCAGAACAGCTACGATCAGTTGTTTGAGAAGAACCCGACTAGAGCTGATGTCCGTTTGGAATTCGATTTGAAAAGTAATGCAACTTGACAATGAATGAATTATGAATCTCTGAGAGCGTATTTCTTATGGTGAGCTCCCAGCGACGAGGAGTGTCTGGTATCACCATCTATACAGAATACTGCACTCACGCCGGGTCGGGTCGGATCCATCTGATTTCGTACAGGGTTTCAGAATACCGGAGAATCCGGGATCCCCACCGATCTTCACTCGTCTTTGCTCGACAGAAATCCTTGTGTGCTCAGCGATGGGCAAATTATTCGTAAAAGATGTAGGGCTTAGTGGATATCTATAAGAGGGAGATAAAAAGGCTCCACTTCATAACAGGCTCATCATACACAGACTGCTACTGGCGCAGCCGACAGGATCCTGATGCCTCCCATAACTCGCAAGTCCGCGAATCCGAATAAGGCTGTCATGCGTCAGGATATCCTCAGTAAGTTTTGTCTCGAAATAATTGAGCATACCAAAGAAGAAGGATTCTTCGAGAAAAGCGCAGAATGCGCAGCATCCTACATCAAGTTGGTGCAACACCGAACAGAACTCGCCAATCTCAGAAAAAACGATGCACAAGAGTCGATTGATTTGGCCACAGACTTCATAGTTCAAGAAGAACTAGACCACGCCATAATTGTCACATCGGAAAAACTCTACAATGCCATACCGAACGAGCATACTCTAAAATGAAGTCGATCCCGATACACCTAGCATCCCAGGCAACAGAAGAAATCGACGCCGGTGGAGATAACATGAATATACAACCGAGAACAGAAAAACCGAAGAAGACGAACATACAGGAGTTCGACGGAAAGAACACAAATATTCGTTCACCTCCAAACCGCAATGAAAGAAAAATTCATTCGCCTACAAAATTGTTCTCAACTATGCCGGTCTAGAAGAAGCATTCAAGCTAGCATGGGAAAATCTGAATGATCGTTATCAAGCCACGAGTGACACGAAAACTTCACATCGCAAAGCTCTCCGAGATTTGAGCAAGAATTTCAAAGTTACGTCTCGGCCGATTTTCGACGCCTCGAGATACTATATCAAACGGCCTGGGGACACGTCAATGCTCTCAAAGCTTCCGGAATAGAGGCCGCCTCATACCAGTCACTTTCAATCATTGGTTTGAGTGAATCTCTCCCACTCCCGCTTAGAGTAAAATTCTACAGAGAGAAAGACGTCAACGATCCAGATGAACTCATCTTGAATAGCCTCTTCAAGTTCATGCAAGACGAATTAAATCAACGCCAATCATGGCACATGGAAAGAAAATTCAATCAAGGAGCAAAAGGAAACGAATTCCCAAATGAGACCGCAGAACGAAAAGGCTACTTCCAACGGAGAGATCACGACAGTCATACCAGCGCAGCGGTCGCAATCCAACCAACGATCATTCGTCGAAAAAGAAGACCTTCCAGAGACAATCAAGACAATCTTCAATGCTCCAAGACTACGGAGACGGAAGCGAAGAAGATCATTTAAACTAATAAAGAGGGGTAGTCCTGTTCTCACCCCGGAGTCGCTCAAGAAGACAGTTCTATTTTGCTCTGACAAGATTTCGAAGACAGACGCTAGACTGGACGGAAAACCCATTAAGGTTATCCTGGACAGTGGTGCGTCCGCCTCTCTCGTCAACAAAAAAATTACCAATGACGAAAGGATCTTCGTGGGGAAAAACAAAACAGTTTTCGACTGGAGGAACAAATCTTGCTCACTGAATCTATGGACGAAAGTAATACTCGAACTAGGTCCAATCAAGAAACAAGTCGATTGTTTAGTCCTGAAGGATTGCTCATACGATTTCCTCGTCTCACGGCCACTCATGAAGGCAATAGAATTGAACCTACATTTCGACGAAACCTTGACTTTCGAAAAAACGCAATCTACACCAGGAGAACAAGTGAACACGTTCACAATCCGATCAGTGCATGATTTAGAGAAAGCTTTCCCTAAAGTAGTGTGCGAATCCGAATACCCACCACCGGTAAAATTCTCCGAAGCGCCGTTCCTACTCAAGAATAATACCCCAGTGTGTCGAAAGCCATACAAGATGTCTAGAGAAAAACAAGAATGCGCAAGGAAGGAGTTGGAAAACATGAAGAAGAACAACATCATCCGTGAGTCTTCTTCACCATTCGGAAGTCCGATCATTATGGTCGCAAAACCAAACGGCTCGTGGAGACTCTGCACTCTGCACAGATTACCGATTCGTCAATGAACAGACGGACCTTATCAATTGGCCTCTACCAAATATCGACGACATCATCGCCGAAACAGGTGGATGCAAAATCTTCTCCATGAGTGGACTTGCTGAAAGGTTTCTGGCAACAACCCCTAGTGGAAGAGACAGGGAAATATTCCGCATTCGTCACCCCGTCCGGAACCTTTGAATATAACGTCGATCCCTTCGGGTGGAAAAACTCGCCGAAATTTTTCCAAAAAATGATGGACCAAGTCCTACATGAACACCACAGCTGTTGCCGCTGGTACATCGACGATATAATCATATTTTCGAAAAGTCGCGAAGAACACGAGAGACACCTTCGGAAAGTGTTCACAAGCCTGAACAAAGCCGAACTAAAAATCTACCTTAAAGAGTCGAACTTGTTCGAATCGCAGGTCGTATTTCTCGGCCGAAATATAGACGGGAAGACGAAATCGACCAAAGAAGAATCAGTCGAGAAAGTGAGGACGATAAAAGAACCAGTGAACGTAAAACAAGTTCAGAGATTCCTCGGACTACGTGGTCACTTTCGTTCATTCATCAAAGACTTCTCGGAAATTGCTAGACCTCTGACGAAACTAACGCTGAAGGATTCTGAGTTCCAGTGGTCAGAACTACACCAGGAGGCTTTCGATACGCTGAAAGCGAGAATAACCCAAAATCCAATTCTCGTACTTCTTGATTTCTCAAAACCTTTCATGTTGACCACGGACGCCTCAGACCTTGGCACAGGAGCGGTTTTAACGCAGAATGATCAAGAAGGGAAAGAATACGTCGTGGGTTAACACTCATACAAACTCACGGAAGCAGAGAGGAACTACACGACGTACGAGAAAGAAATGCTCGCCGTACTGCAGGCGGTCGAGTACTTCAAAACCTATCTGGACGGCCGAAAGTTTTCCCTTCACACGGATCACAGCGCACTGAAGGAGTTGATCACCGTAAAGGAGCCGAAAGATAGAACAGCCCGATGGATACATAGACTCACTGAATTAGATTTCGATTGCGTCCACAAACCGGGAAAGAGCATAGGACATGCAGACAACCTATCTCGCCTACCGCAGGAATCGGAAGCGGTACTCGCATTGACGGCTGTCGACACGGACGGGAAAATAATCGTCACTCTTGAAGATAGGCAGAAGGTTTTAGAAGAATACCACGATTCGCCAGACTCCGGTGGACACGACGGATTCTGGAGAACCCACATGAAAATTTCCAAGAGGTTCCGCTGGCCGACAATGGGCGCCGATGTAAAAGAGTGCGTGGGGTCTTGCTCGCTATGTCAGAAGAACAAAGCAAAATTTGAAAGGAGAAAGGACCAACTCTGTTCGAGACCGAACGACTTACCTCCCATGCACACCATTCACGTGGACTTCGCAGAGCTGACGGAAGCCAGCTATCGAAACCCGGAAACCCGAGCTTTCGTTGTGGCAATCGATCGCAACACCCGCTTTGCCGCAGCAAAGGCTAGGAAGGAAGATGCACATGCGGTCATCTCCTTATTGAACCAACGACTTTTTGAAAATGTCAGAGTAGTTGTTTCGGATCACGCGAAAGTTTTCCATAGTCATGCGTTGAGAAATTGGGCTGCTCAGCGAGGGATCGAACTCCAGGTCGGGAGCCCGTTCAACTCGCAATCGAGTGGACTTGTTGAACGACTCAGTCGCGATCTGAAAGTCTTCGTCTCCATGTTTCCGAAGATCCGCGGAGGATGGAAGGCAGCCTTGTACGCTGCTGTACTCCACCATAATCGTTCGCGCTGCAGGACAATCGGTTGCTCTCCTCATTTCGCCTTGAATGAGGAAGCTCCGTACCTACCCGCCGAACGTCCCGTTCTGTGGCATGCGGAGCTCCTGATTAGTAACACGGTCTCGATACGAGCACGATCGTGAACTGCACAGACCGAAGGGTTCACGACAACGATGACCTCCGGATAGGATCTCGTTGGCGGGGCGCATTGAAGTCTTCCTTGATGCAAAGCATCCTCATCGCGAGAGCGTGCTCCGGATCGATAGTCTTCGATGGGCTCTCGGATGATTAGGGCGAGGACACCGCCTCCAATCACAGTTAGACAGTGTCACGAGATTCAACCGTAAGTATTATGTGCAGCTGGAGAACGCGCGTCGACTCTTTGGAGTGGCTCGGAACTGTCGCAGTCCAACATCGTTCTCCTGCTAAATCTGCTTCGATGCCGCCTCTCGGCGACAGAAGCTCCGCGGATAGATATTGCGCGTATCACGGCAGAATTGAATCTTCGCCCAAAGGGGGAGGAAAGGCCGAGCGGTCGTCCGGGCGATCGATCTCCCCTCTAACAGAAAGGAGGACTCAGGTACCCATCCCCCGTCGCTCGAAGCACTGACCGCCCCTTCTCGGGAACTGCCCGGATGCCTTATCGTGGAAAGTAGCACTGGAGTGACACGGGCATCATCAAGAGTAATAGATACGCTCAGCTCTGGCACTGAATAAGATGAATCCTTTCTTGACGTCACGTCGTATTCTTCCGAGCCGAGCTTGATTATTGCGGCAACGATCTCCATCGAACCGTGTGCCTCTCCCAATCGAAGTTTTTCGTTAAGATCTCCCGTAAATGTAATGAAACCGAAGAACTTGATGACGTAATGACTCATCGTTCTGATGAATGTAGAATTCTGCATATATATCCGTTTTCCGTTCGGTCCCCTCGGAGACAGGATGACTGAGCCAATCCGCGATCCGCGGCTCGGGTGAAATCTTGATTCCAGACGGCTAGCCTTGATATGATGCATACATGATCAACGGTTATAGGCAGGAATGGAGATCCCGAAAGTGAGCTCCATGAAACAAGAACACCCTCCGAAACTCCGACTTGCTGATGCCTCGGCAATGTCCGTGATAGAGTGACCTCGGTGACCTCTTGCTGCGGGTTGCTGATCGTCAACAGCGCGGACAGACAATGGAACCTTTCTACCTGATCGAGCTTTGATGCTCCATCTAGCAAGTGGCTCAACACATCGAGAGCTATCTCGTTTTTTACGACCAAGAGAAGGTGTTGAGGCTGAAACGGTTGCGGGTCTCGCATGCGCTGCACAGCTTTCTCTCTGACAGTAAGGACTCTCCGCTCCACGCGATGGACGCTGACGTTGTCGAAGTGATCGGACGTTTCGGGATTTATCACGGTAAATTTTTGTCCTCTCCTTTACGCTAATCACGTGATGCCTCTCCGTCGGGAGGCATCGGCATTGAATCGGGGAGTGAATTAATGGAGGCTAAGACGCCTAATCATTAGACAGATGAGTCAATCTCTCTCGCTCCGCAGTCCTGAGAAGTACACCATCGATCGGTCTGGATTTCAGGACTCCTTCTCGCATTAGCATGCATCCGAGCCTTCCCCGCCGCGTGGACGAACATGATGTCGCCGCTGATGGCGGCCGATGTCGCTCATTGGTGCGCCGCTCCCGACGGTTCGCTCAACGAGACATGGTGGAAGGAAAACGGAATCCCCAGAGGGCCATCGGGTGATCTCGAGGAATGCAGCATGTTTCGGTGGACCCTGGATGGAGGAATCGAGCGGAACTCGACCTCGGAATGCACCAACGGCTGGGTGTACGATAAGAGCAAATTCGGAGAAACAGTGACTTCAGAGTGGAATCTCGTCTGTGGTGATGCCTGGAAACGGTCGCTGATGCAGAGTATAATAATGGCCGGCGCGTTCGCCGGCGTTCTAACGTTCGGCAAACTGTCCGACACTTTCGGAAGGAAGAGAGCTTTCCACCTCGGCTTGCTTCTTCTGATAATATCGGGTATAGCTGCGACATTCTCCGGGAGTTTCATGATTTTCAACGCTCTCCGCTTCATTCAAGCGACGTGCGCTACCGGCGTGACCACCGCGCTGGTGACTATGTTCATAGAGATCATGCCGGGAAAGGACCGAATCTACATGAATGTCGGTTTCGGAATGGGTTATGCGGTGCCCGTATTGTTCATCCCTGTGCTCTCGTACTACCTCCTGAATTTCCGGTACATGCAACTAGCGATCGGTCTGTCTGGCTTTTTGCTCGTTCCATTTGTGCCTTTTGTGTACGAATCACCCAAATGGCTGCTCGCCAAGCAACGCGTGAATTCCGCTGAGACAGTCATAACTCGAATTATCGACATGAACAAGCGACCGATGCCGAACATGGACTCCGTCATGGTTCGATTGGCACGACTTGCTGAGAGTGAGAGCGCGCAACGAAGTAAAGACCTGGGTTTTGTCGATTTCCTCAGAGTACCGATATTGAGGCGGACCGCGACGCTCCTCGCTGTCATGTGGTGCACGAATTCCCTCAGGTCATACTATTTAGCACTAAACGCACACCGACTGCCGGGAAACCCGCACGTAAATTTCGCTATTTCGACGTTTTCCGAATTTCCCGCCGGCATCGTAGGGATGTATCTGCTCCGTAAGTGTCCCCGGAGAGTTACGCAAGCCGCCAGCACGATTCTGGCTGGCGCACTTTTCGCGATGGTTTTCCTTGCCCGTGACAGCAGTGAGCTTCTTAAAGTGTGGGGAAGTATGGTCGTTCGAGTTTTCATGACCTTGTTCAACTACATTCAATGGGTTCAAGTCCATGAAGTATATCCGACCGCAGCGAGAGGTGCGGGTTTCGCATTGGCGATGATGGCTTCGCGGGTAGGGGCGGGGCTAGCTCCCTTCTTGAAGGATCTTGGAGATTTGACTGATCGTAACGTCCCTCTCATTCTGTTTTTGGTTTGTTCGACGCTTGATCTATGCTTAGTATACCTCCTACCGGAAACTTTGAATAAACGATTGCCTGATACGATTGAAGATGCAGAGAATTTGCTCAAACAGACCCGAGATCCGAGGGTCAGAGTTCCTACCGAAGATCACAACGAGATGCTCGCGACTGGTGATGTGAAAAAAATCGATGGATAAAATAAATAAACTAATTAATGATGTTCGACTCGGAAATTGCGGATTTCTTGTCATCCAGTCGATTATCCGATAGCCGGCCGAAATGGGGATTTACCTAATGGGGGGGCATTGTTCCTCCTTGAAACCAATTTATCAGAATCACATATAGGGAACCCTCATCCGAGTATCAGTCAATGACCTCGGTGGAGCTCAAGAACACGGAAGCCTCTCAAAATAGATATCATTCTCCAAAATCTTGCTTGTATCGAGCAGAACTTCTTTATGACGGTAAACACAGACGCCGGCTTTACGGGACTGGACAAGCTAGTTCCTGACGGCACATCCTCGGCTGCGCTTCCCTCAGGACCATGGACGACGCAGACGTGATCCAGGTTATTGGTCGTTTCGGGATATACCATGGTGAGAGACCTGTATGATTCAACGGCGCGGCGGTGAATCTCTTGCACACAACAGCGGCACCAGCTTCTTCGGGAGTCCTCGAGTCTCTGGATTCGAGCAGCTTCTCGGTCGCCCAGGAGTGCTCTGATCGGATGGTCGGCTGATGAGAGCGTTCGGTGTGACAGTTGCGAATGGAGGCCGCCAAGCCTAGCCGGGGTTTCCGTGGGGAGTTCCGGAAGCCCGAGACGATCTCGAGTGCGTGCGAACGCGTGCAGCTTCTAGTACGATTCAGTTCACGAAATTCGACTTCCGAACCCGAGCCGGCGCCGCGCCTTCACTACTTATCAACGAGTGAATAAAGGATCCGACCACTTCCAGGGATGATGATCCTCCTCGCTCTCATGCGAGCGTATCCTGTTGCGTGGACGAACATGATGTCTCCTCTGATGGCGGCCGATGTGCCTCACTGGTGCTCGGCCCCCAACTCGACAATCAACGCGACTTGGTGGAAAGATAACGGAATCCCGAAATCGTCCGACGGCACACTCGAACAATGTTCGATGTTCGGATGGACTGTCGAAGACGGAATCAATTTCAACAAATCGGAGGAGTGCTCGAACGGCTGGACGTATGACAAGGAGCAGTTCGGAGAGACTGCGACTTCAGAATGGGATCTTGTTTGCCGGGACGCCTGGAAGAAGTCGGCCATGCAGAGTATCATCATGGCGGGATCTTTCGCGGGTGTGGTCGTTTTCGGGAAGATGTCCGATCAAATCGGTCGGAAACGGGTTTTCGTGATTTGCCTCGTGGTGGTATTCGTAGCAGCCCTGCCAGCAGCTTTTGCGCGGACTTTCTTGACCTTCAACGCTCTCCGCTTCATCCAATCATCGGCTACAGCCGGTATGACGACTGCGATCGTCACAATGACAGTGGAAATAATGCCGGTCAGAGACAGAATATTCATGAACGTCGGCTTCGGGATGGGCTACGCGATCCCGGTCCTACTGATTCCAGCATTATCCTATTGTCTATCGAATTTCCGCCACATGCAGCTCGCCATCGGACTATCTGGGATCGTCCTGATTCCGTTTTTGTTCGTCATTTACGAGTCTCCGAAATGGCTCCTGGCGAAGCACCACGTCAACGAGACCGAACGCGTCATAATTGGAATCCTGAGGAGGAACAGGAGACCGATACCAAACATGTACTCGATCATGCCCGCGCTCATGGCGAGAGCCGAAACCGAGACCGCCGCGGAAAGCAAGAATCTCGTTGTTACGGATATCCTAAAAGATGAAACTCTGAGAAGGAACGCAGCTCTGATCGCAGTGACCTGCTTCACTTGGTCGGTGAAAGGCTATTACCTTCATTTAAATGCTCACCGACTTCCGGGGAATGCGCATCTCAATTTCGCAATATCCACTCTGTCAGAATTCCCCGCTGGGCTCATCGGAATGTATCTGATAAGGAATTGCGGTCGCAGACCGTCCCAGATGGTCAGTGTCTTCATATCGGCCGTCTTATTCTGCATTCTCTTCTTTGTCGACGACAAGCATAGTAACGTGAAGGTGTGGGGCATGATGGTCGTCCGCCTGTTTCTGAGCCTATTCGGGTACATTAAATGGCTCGCGGTGCATGAAATCCATCCGACCCCCGTTCGGAGTGCGGGATTCGCACTCAGCATGATGTTCTCAAGAATCGGCGCCATGCTTGCACCGTTTGTGAAAGATCTCAGCACTTGGATCCACCACGCGCTCCCCGTGTACATTTTTGTTTTATTCACTTTCGCAGACCTGTGGTGTCTGAGTAAACTACCTGAAACTCTTGACCAACCGCTCCCCGACACGATTGAGGATGTGAGGAGATTGCCGAAAAGCAGCAAGTCGTCAAGGTAAATTCGACGATGTCTTCATCCAGCTCAGTAGGATGCACAACCTCCTTTCGGCGCATCTTGTGCCGGAGCTCTGTAAAAAACGATTCCTAGAAATCATTGAAAATCCGAGAGAGAAGAGAATACGAATTAATAAATGTCTCCTCGAGGAACGATCGTCAACCACCTTGTAGTCGCTCAAACAGCCGCCGGAGGACAGTATCATCGATCGGTTGGTGATTTCTGAGGACTGACCGCGCAGAATGAATTCAGACATAAAGTTGAGGCAATTTTATGAGCTCAGTCGATCAAAGAAATGATGTGAGAGTTTCGAACATTGATACATCCGTTCCAGGGTTCTTGAAGTTCTCCTCCCTACCTCCTAACCGCTACGGAGTTGTATCATCCTGGATGGCGCACCATGGGTATGAAGATGATTATTTCATCCCATGCCCTGCTGTCAAGGAAGATGACCGCTGGGTATTCAGCTCGCTTTATTGACCTGTCTTCACGGCGAATCACTATCTTGATGGCTCATTCTGTTTCCAATATCTGTCGCGCATGACGTTTTCCAGTACTTCTATTAGAGAAAGCTGACCCTCGAAGGTATTCCTCTCGCTCTTGAGAAGGCGTCGAAGATATTTCGCGCTCAGTTTCTGTAAGGGTTCAAGGCCTCAGATGGCTGACGGCGGAAAATCTAGGTCTCTAAATGATGAATTTATCGGTAACTTCACTAAATCAAGTGTCAGAACAGTTAAGCTAGACATGGCACAATCGTGTACATCTTCGGCAGGACTCGACTTCAAGGCATCAGGTATTCTGCGGGAGAGCACCTGGAAATCGATCTCATCCCACTCCAAATCACTCGGAATGCTCGAGGGAACTGATTCCTCCGCTGTATACGCCGAATAACTTCCACCTGCGAGGGTTCGGAGATGACACCTTGTGATTCCGAGTCGCAGGATTCTCGGACGAGTACCCGGAGGACAAGTGAAGAATGAATGAGCTTACTTTCCACCTTAATCTCGGTGGATGTAGTCTTGGAGAAAGCATGAGGCTTCACGGGAGGCCTGAATTTCCCCATTTCTCGACCCGAAGCCTTGCACTCCTATCAAGTATTCACTTCGGTTTCACCGGCTCTTGCTCCGAGACGAGACAGCGAGTCTATCAGTCCCTACCGAATGTCCGTCCGGAAATCCCCCGGGAACTTCGTTATCTGATCGATCGACGGTCAAGGATAAGGCTCATATTGTTCCGGAGCAGAAAATATTTATAACAGTAAGGCAAAGCTTCAACGACCTCCATCAGACGTTCTCTTCGATCAGTTGGATCATTTCCGGAAGCTTCTTGGGATCGAGCACGAGCACCTGAGAGAATCAAGGAACTTTTAAGATGGGGTGGGCTGCACTTTCCTCTTGGGACAATCGTTTGAGGAGCCACGATTTCCGACGGACTACGAACCTGACGAATTTGTTTCAACTCCTCGTCGCCTTCTTTCCATTTCCCGGCTATAGCTGTATCTGCGTCCCCTTGGGGTACCTGTGGAGTGATACGGTGATCCAATGAGCCGCTGCCCTAAAAAACTCGCCGAAGCTCATGGACTATCGAAAATGGGAATCCACGCACTTCATATGAAAATTTGAAGTCCGCGAGATCTTCGAAAAGTTCTTCCTCTCCGTTGGCGTAAATCAAGCTGTTCGCTCCTTTGTACTGTTTGCATATCACAACGAGGTGACTGAAATCGAAGGTTTTGTTCGATTTGGGCATCTGGAAGGGATTAAGGAAGTGTCAGGCGAATATTCCCACTCCATTCTCGTGTTGAAAGCGCGAGATCAAAGCCTAAACACCAACCTTTTTCCAATCTTCATATATGCTCTTCAGAGTTGGTGCCGCTATCCTGGGCGGGATATTCACGAATCTTTCTGAGATCAGGAATCCTATCGAGCCGCTGGAGAAGATCTGTTCCAATTTGGAGCGAGCCTGTCCTTTCTGGATGAGAGAAAAATCGCGGTCACCCGCTGGACTTCCAGAGAATGGGATCCCGTTTGGATCGTCCGCTGACGACCAGCTGAGAAATATCAACATTCACTCGAAAAATTTGGGAATATGAGCGCTGGAGTCCACGCCCCTAACTCACCTCCCCGGCTTGCTCAAGTAGAAATTTCTTGACATCCTTCACCCCTTCCCGATCTGAGTTGAGCGGCAATAACCCTCCGACCCCGAAAACCTCTGCGTCATCTTCCATGTCATCGTCATCGTCTAGCATGTCATCATCGGACTGCCGCAGAACCAGTGATAGCTTGTTGAGCTCTATGAGGTGATTCGCGAGGTCCGAGACATTGATATGGGCGTTCCTGAATGTCTGAAATCATTGGCGCCATTTGGAACAACAGCGGTTAAGTTTCGGTCTTCGGGGGTACATATATCCCTGAGGGAGTGGAGGACATGATGAGCGCTCCAAATGTCGGGGTAGACTCAGACTAGACCGACTCACTTGGAGAAGTAGTTTCTTGATTCCATGAAAGTCTGAGTCGTCCGGAGGAAACGCTTCGAAATTGACGTCTATTACTTGGTTCACCACGTCCCCATCCTCACCAGCTGATGATGAATCGTCTCCAGAATCGCCTTCGTCATCCGAGTCAAGGACTTCATCATCATCTGAAACGGCCGAGATAGAACTTCGTACGGAGTGTAGACCGCTTTGAGAGAGCATTTGGAACAATTAGACACGAGATCTCACCATCAATGGGTGCAGCTTCGACAACCTTCTCTTCTCGCTTCGACTTCTTCGGGTTTGCCATAGCTGTTGAGGCAAGGATACAGAAGTGATCAAAAACATTCTTCTATGAAGTGATACTTCACGGCACGAGAGTTAGAGGAGGGAAGCACCGACCCCACTTTGGACCCCCCTCGGTTCGAATGTGCAACATGTGTGAGATTCATCTGGATCGGCATCTAGTCCCCGAAACCGACCTTATCCTTTATAATTCACGTTTCTTGGACGTGAACTCGCTCACGGAGATGATCACCGAGCCTGTCAGAATGAGTCGAACGAAACTCCGAACCGACAAGTTCGGGCACAAGTATGACCAAACACGTTCGCTGAGCGCGCATGTTCCATTCGCGCCGACAACACGTGAGGGTGGACCACGGAAAGGGCGACTTTTCAAAGCCGCGGAAGCGCGGGCTGAATGCCGGGCGATGTTGGTCGCTCTCTCGCCTCAGAGGGGAGCCCCTCTCGTTGAAGATTCGCAGCCATTCCGGGAGCATCTCTCGAAGATTTCGGAGCCTTCATTCTCTACCGCCATTAGTTTGCGTGTTCAGACGTCAACATCTCGACTGTCCGAGAAAGTCCGAACGCGACCTGTGATGTCATGCTTCACTCTCCGGTCCGACTGTGAATATCCGAAAGCTTTCCTCCATGTGCATCCACATGCTTCTGGAATATATCGAGCTCTCTTCGGGGTCTTCGGCAATCCTCGGAAGGAGCTTCGACTCCACGAAGGATTCCTTTACGGAGCCATTGAGCCATCTCGGGGCTCGGGGTTCGGTTAGGGGCGCCCCCTGGTGGCTGCTCATCGAAACTGGGAGAACAACAATCGAGCATTGGCGAGAAAGTTCTTCTCCGTGGCTGCCGCCGAGACCACCCAGACTAACGACTGTCAGACTCTCACCGGTCAGGGCGACTCGATCTTTTCTACGGACGACACCTGCTCTAAGGACTGCTCTTGGGAGCTCTTTTTCGGACGAATGCTGCCCTGTGGGTGTTGATTCAGTTTACCACCTCGACCGTGAATTTCCCATTTAATTTTCGACTCCGATTGAAAGTGTTCTAAGTGCGGCCGAAGAATCCTCTCTACTGCCATGTCGGAAGAAGCGGTCGACGTGAGGCTCTACATCTACGATCTCTCGAGGGGCATGGCCAAAGCGCTGAGCCCCATGTTTTTGGGTGAGTATCGATAATTGTGAGCAGAATTCTCTTCAGAAGCCGAAAAGTCGCCTGAGACACCATCGCTCGTTAGCGCTTAGCGCGGCTACGAATCAGCGTGGCGAGTATTCATTCTTCTGAGCTCCAGAAGATGGTATGGAACGCGGAAGCATCCCGAGTTGCTTCTGCAGGAAATGAACGCAGAAAATCGCGGTGATCCGCTAATCAAGAACGAATTCGCTGCATCATCGCTTCGGGCAGACGGTCTCCCGCTCTGTGACGTCAGCCTGACAGACAGTCAGTCAGTCACTTGCCATAAGAGAAATCGCGTCTCATTCAGGTGCTCGAGACTACCTGCCGAGCGATTAAGTTGTCCTGTGGATCACCCGCCGTGAGCCATGTTTCTCCTTAGAGCTGTGGAAGTTGGTTTTTCCGGATGCTCTTGATTCGAGCTGAACGTTCTTGACCCGTGAGGAATCCGACGGGTGGCGAGTGTTGGCTTTCTCCTTAAGGGTTCCGAGCCGACAGGCTCGTTAGTTAAACTATTCTTAGACTAGAGTCGAGTTTACGCTCTGGAAGCCTCCCACAAGAAACGTCTGAGATTTCGCCAATCGGAAACTTTCGCTTCTGTCCGAGGATATCGTCGGAGCGGGTGTGTGGAGGAGGCAGAGCGCTCCAGAGACGTCCTGAGCGTCGATGGATGACGATGGATATGAACTTGGGGATCGATAAAAGACTTGGTCTGAAGACCGCGGAGTGTCGGCACACTCGATAAATCCTAGTTCGAGCCCGTTTAATGGTCGTGTTTCCCTTTGTGTTTCAGAATTTTTCCCAACCGGTAAATAGGGGCCTCTAGCAGTGGTGTCGGTATCGCGAGTGTCGTGTTTTGCAAATCACTGAAAAACAACTAACAGATCAATCAGCTCAGTATTAGGTCAATTAACAAGCTGCGAATAAAACCTTGTGCCGCTTTCGATTATCTCGCTGAGAGCCAATTACCGATAGGTGTATGGCTCGGTGGTGTAATGGTCGCTTGTAGCTCCATTCTCATTCACTCCCTCGAGCGTAGCCGAGGCTCGGGTATCCATTCACAAACTCCGTCCGATTACAATCTGTCGCGAGACCGATTCGGAATCGCGATTATTTCGTTCTGTGGGAGCGGCTTGTACATGAGATTTCCCGGCACCTGGACGGAAATCGAGTCGGAATTTCACGACAAATGTTCTTCGTCTAGAATGCACAGACGTTAGAGTTCCTTGTTCAAAGAGCTCTTCCGTGTTTCAGGGAAAGAAATCCCCGCGATATGGCACACCTCGATCGTCGCTTACGGCAGGTGAGGCTCGCTCCTTGAAACTCAGCGCCGAATCTCGAGTTCTTCCCAGTTTGTTGAATCCTATGATTTAATTACAGGGAATACTTCTACGGCTCGCAGGGTGTGGAGTCTTGCGGGCCGGGAGAGACGATTCTGAAGGAGCCGATGCAGATTATGCCCCTCGGTAAAACTGAGGTGCCTTACGTGATCTTCTTCGAGTATATCATGGAGCTGGGCGAAACGACTTTCCATGTAAGTCTCGCGTGAGACTTGGCTCTTCGCATCGCTGTTCCAAAGTCTATCACTTCAGCTTGGACTCCAAGCTCAAATCTCGCTCGCTGATTCGGCGGGGCTTCCGTCCTGAAGACTGAAATCGTTTTCCCGCTTCCAGGGGTTGAAATATGACTTGTTCAAACATAACTGCAATACATTCAGCCACGAGGTGGCCCAATTTCTCACGGGCCGTGGCATTCCCGATGAAATTCTGAGCCTCCCCGATGAGGTTCTCAACACGTGAGTGCGAGTTCAAAAAAGATTCAGTTACTGATTGCTGTTCCCGTCGATGTGACAGGAAATTTTTCCATTCTCATCCGACTCACTGAAGACACCCGTACAGTCAAAACAACTATGTAACTCTATGACCGTGGCGTCATCGCTACAGGCTGCGAACCTGAGCCATGACTAGGCTGTTGGCTACGGAACGACTGAGAGAGAACTCTTCCTCGCCTGGCCGGCCTGTTTCGAGTGCCGATCGAGGAAATTGGTTAAAAGCTTTTCTCCAGCCAGACGAGACTTCAAATAAGCGTCCACCAGTTCTGTTGCTGAGCACGGCCTTGGCTCTGCTCTCCTGACTGAGTTTCGTGGAAAATTCGTTTTCCCGGGTTCGTGTTGTTCACGGGTGGTGTTGCTTCGATTGCAGACCCTTCGGTGCGAATATCGCTCAGTTGCTGAGCGCACAGCCTTCGATTAGGGGCGAGAACGCGAGGGGAATCTCGTTTGGAGAAAACGCACAGCGGAACCTCCGACGGAGAGAGGGTTCACCGGAAAGACAGGTACGAAATCCTGACGCTCAGGACGAGCCGTTTAACGTCGCGGACTTGGCCCGGGACTCGACTGACTAATTCTGCGAACTCATGCCCTGGCTCGTCCCGCGCAATTCCCCGAATCCTACGCCCGTCGATGCCTCCACGTTCACCGATGCGCTCACGTCACTTGGTTTCGCCCGTCTTCTCCTCCTCTTCGTCGAACCTTAGAAAGCATGGAAAATCGAATATCTCCGGAAACATGCGGCGAGAACGGGACCGGCTCGCCGCTCAGCCTTTGCGGGAGAGGCCTCTCTGCCGAGTTTGGGCATCGCTCGTGTCTTTCGTGGACAAGTAACACTGACTAAGCGGCGTTCGGGCTCTGGCGGACAGATTGCCCTTGAGTCGACATTCCGGCGGGAGCCCTCTCTGTGAGCTCGGAAATCCGGGGAGCCACCGACGAGCGCTGTATGATCGCTCCTTTTAATTCCTTGATCCGCTTGTAGGCTATCGATCCGATCAGTAGACCGCATCTCCCAGACCAGAGGGTAAGCGAAAGTGCATCCGCATATTAATTCTTTATATCCAGGAGACTCTGATGGGACATAGTGATGATCAATTCGAACTCATCGCCGTATCGTAGAGTGTCATGCAACTGATCATTCAGGGAACGATGTGCTCCCTTTCAGATGAGTGACACGGTCGAGAATCCCGGACGCGAGAGCGAATCTCCGGAAAATCGAGCTCCGGTGACTCCGAGAAAAACAAGACGCTACGATGATCCGGCCATATGCTTCGAGCCAATCGACGTGAGTGGAGTGGAAAAATCAGGTTGTTCCGATTGTCTGGAAGCTTGGAAAAAGTGAGAAGTGAACGATATGAAAATTCTCGAAGGGAACGTCGGCGTTGCAAGTTGTCGAAGAGAGGCTGCAGGGTAAATTATCGGAGGAGGACTCCTCTTGTCTCCGGGAGTTCGCTGAGTACATCAACACAGACTGTGGTTCCTGGTCTCTGGGAGGGCCTCATCTCGATCTTCTGGGTGAGCGCCCACCTTTGCTTATTGTTTCCGCTCTACATGAAGCTTTTGTGCAGGAGAAGACACATATAAATGCCGCGTAATCTATCGGTGATCAAGATCGACGGACTGGCTTATCAAGTGAATTCTAGGTGTGCTGCTAGCCGATAACCAAGATCCAAAAATCCGATTGGCGACCGTCCAATTTCTATCAGCTTGTGCCCTGAAAGAGGACTTCATTCTTTTTTTGCACCAGGATCGCAAGGTTCGTTTCCTACGGATGATGTGCGACTCCGAATACAATGTTGTGGGTAGATCCTACTATTTGGAGTACTCCATATCTTCATTGCTCCTTCTTGCTTCAGAGTCATGCAATCCTCAACTACGTCTTCAAGATTGAGAAACTCCCAGTGGATGAACAGGATGCCATCATGATCCTGGTGAGAATTCGCGCCGATTCGCGAGAATCCCGAACTCTCTAAAGCTCGAAATCTTTCCCGTACAGAGTCCTTATGGATCTTGGCTTCCCATTCCCAGATGTGCAACTTTTGTAAACATAACTCATCATTCGACTGGTTGATGTATATTTCTGAATGGCCCGCTGACGACGGAACGCCAGGCTCTTGCAACAACTGCAAGGTGAGCGGTCCCAATTCTCAAGACATTCCTCAATGGCATGAACCCTGCACCTGCTTGTGGATTCGTTGGCGTGGTGGACGATATTTACATGTATATTAACATTAGAAAACAGTTCTCGCAGAATTCCCAAAATACAAACATTTGATTTATTCATGCAGGTGACCACTCGCGCTGTCGTACACGCTTTGCTCTGTGACCGGAAGGACACTCAAGAGAAGGCCGCCGCTCTCATGTATAACCTTGCTCTTAAAGAGGTTAGTCGTTGCAACGGGTAACTCATGGAATTGCGTCTCACTATTCGATCTCGGTGCGGAGTAAATCAGAATTATCTTTGTTCCGACAGCTTTTCGACGATCAAGCCACCGAATTCGCTACAGCGTTGCTTCAGTACTTACACTCGGAACTAAGTGAAGAAGCAAGTTGGAGAGCTCTTGTTGCTCTCTTCCGATTCTGTCAGATAAGCTATAACGATGTGAGTTCGCGCTGGAATGCTCAGTCAACGTCATGCAGCAACAGTCCATCGAATCAGTGCTCGATCTTCACCTCTGAACGGAGCCTGATGAATTCCTCTTTTTCTCCCAGGTACCGGCACTCTGCAGCATGCTCGGACCAGATTTGGAGAAATTCACGAAAATGTCGAAACGAGTCGATACAGCTCTGAAAGACCTCAGAGACAAAATCGCTAGACCCGGAGGAGCAATTGTTTGAGCACAACGCTGAACATAGATGGCCTCGAGCTGACGTGACTTCCGCCACCGATAGTTTTAATTCGAATGAGCCCGGTTGATTGAGGTATCGACGACTTATGATATTTGATGTGATTGTGATCTTAGTCCAAATTGAACGATTTGCAAAGTGGATCTCTCTGGTACGGCTTCAGAATCTACTGCGCGCGGAGCCAATGGCATTATATTCGTGGAATTCGGTCAAGAGTATATTCTGCTAATAAAATTGAGAGCTTGAAGTAGGTGTCGGCATCTGAATTTTCTGAACTGGAGATCTCGGCATCATCGAGCGTGATGGGTTCACGAGCCATTGCCGGGTTATCATCAGCCCTTAGAGCTATTTCGAGGGCGGCAAAATTCGACTCTTTCGGGCTTTCACGCAGGAGACGTCCCGTTCTGGACCTCAGGATGTGTAGTGTCCCCGAGGAGTCGTTCGACGTCGACGATCGTACCCGGGAGCTTCCTGTCAAGTTTCCCACGTGAATTCATCACGGAGAATGCTGACAACGACCTAAGGATGAGAAAAACGACGCGAACAGCCGGTGCGGCCGTGTCTGCGTGAGCCTCGCGGGTCATCATGGCACCGGGCACCATGGCAGGCCATCATCACGTCCGCGAAGCCGACACTCCGAGCGACCGTTGGGCTGATCTTCGGAACATGGGTTCAGCGAGTCCATGCTCTGTGTTTTGGACTCTTCTATTATGTGTTGGAACGAAGTTGTGGGAGAAGAGGACAGGGCGTACCCTATCTCCAAGCCACGAGCATCTAGCTCTGAGATCTAGCGAGCCTTAAGTCACACCCATCGCCAATGAGTGCGGATGATCTCCTTCAGCCTCGATCCCACCTCCGGCGGGAGCGCAGACCCTCTATGCGGACGATGACCACAGATAATGAGACTTCGTGAGAGCGGAATTCCAGAAGCAAGTCAGTTCTGCAGCTAGCAAGGATGAGGACATATGTCGAAACATTCTGAAAAAGCTACCGAATATGGTAGCCCCGATCGAGACTAATAACCTCCGAACCTATTCCATGAACTGACATGATGTCAACAAACACCACAGTCACGTGATTCGGTCACGAAAAGATCAGAACGGTGGACCACCCGCGCTGCGGAAGTGCTCGCGCTCAGAGTCGGGCGGGACTGATTCTTGCAAATAATTTTCCCGAATCCAAACGAATCATCGACATGCCTTGGTTTGCGATCATCAAAATTTGGTCTTCTCGTGACCGCTCTAATTTATTCGGGCTCAGCCCTTAGTCTATAATATTGCTGTGATTCTTCGGGAACAAATTGATTCTTCGAGACCTATGTACCTTCGCGACGCAAGTCAGCGTCAATTCTACCGGGGGATATCCTCTGCACGTCTGGCGACAATCCCTCACCAAATGCTCGCAGCTCTACTCCTTCATTCTATGCACTCATTGGTCACACAAGACCTTCTCGACAGCGGATGAGCTTCCTGGAGCTTCGGAGCACCGCCAGAGCGCTTTTGCAGTGCCACCTAAGTTGCGACCTAGGTCGATGACTTTCTACGGGAACTCCCGAGACTGCGTCGTTTCCCCCGAAGAACGCGCTTACATGCCGCCTGACTCATCAAGGAGTGGTATCCTACCCCCGCTCGAGATTCGATTGAGTTCGAACGATCCTACATTTATTTCTGCAGGTATCATAGAGAACTCTCAGGTCGGACGATTGGTGTCTCTAAGAAGCCGTTCAACGTCATCGATCGCGTCCGGGAGCTTCTTAGTCAGTGTTTCGGGTAGCTGCATCACACAGAACACTGTGAGCGAAGCGAGAATCGAGAAAACGGCGTTGACCGCCGAATAGTGGGTCACATCCCCGAATTCCTTCAGGAATGGCGCCATCATGCCCCCCGCCCTAGAGGCCATCATTGCAATCGCGAAACCCACACTCCGAGCGGGTGTTGGGTTGATCTCGTGAACATGGGCCCAGATGACGAAGCCATGAATGTAGACGAAGAATCGAACGAAAAAGCTACCGATAACCTTAGTCCAACGAAGGGTCGCATCCGAGAAATACACACTAGAGAAAATAAGAGCGGCCGCGATCAAATGGAGTATTCGCGATTGATGTCGCCGACATTTCCGTAAGAGATATATGCCCACGACGGCAGAGGGGAAATCCGTGAAAGTCCAGATCGCGAAGTTGAGATGCGCGTACCCTGGTAGCCTATGCGTGTTCAGCGCGATGTATTATCTGGCAAACGCTTCGAAAAACCGGATGACGCTCATGCAGAGAATGTTAAGTCGTGGAATCGGTACCGTCAATAAATCTAGATATTCGAGATTGGTACCTTTCTGCGCGTTTTCGCTTCCGGCTTGCACCGCCAGCTTGGCCATCCACTCTTGCACATCAGGGACCGGGCGATTATTCCGTTTCAGTTCTCGATCTCTTCGGCCTCAGCGAGTCGATGCTTTGCAGTCAACCATTTCGGGGACTCTCCTATCACAGGTAGAAAAATTCCGTCCACATTTTTCATGCTTCCCGGCGCGAGAACTTGGATTGTTTGAGATTGGGGAACAGAAACGGAGCTTCTACCGATTCTTCGAAGCTTCGTGTCCTTCCCCCGGATCTCCAGACCGAGAGAGATTCCTATAGCTAGCTATCTGATGAGCTGATGAGTAATCGACGAGAGAGTTCGTAGCTCAAGGGAAGGACGCTCTGTACGAAAACCGCTTCAAACTGCGAAGTTTCACCCACGCCGTCCGAGATGTTTTAGACAAGCCCAATCTCGAGGGTGCCTCCTGAAGTTTAACTAGGGGTGATCCTTCAATTCCTCCGATCCCTCGGACCTTCAGAGAGGCGAGCAGAGCCTCAGCGTGGCTCAGACGCTCGGTTGGACGGGGCAGTTTGATGCAAAGATAGCCGTGGGGTGAGGAGTGGAAGGATTATCTCCTTTTGAACCTGCTCGTCTCTCATGCCTAGATTGGGTCGGCCTGCGGGGAGCATGGTACAGGAATCCAAGCAAATGATTGAGCGAGGTGACTTCCTTCAGCCGAAGAACCCGTCGTCCACCTACCGTGCAAGTTTTTTTCCTTGAAGCCGGACTGGAAAGAAATGAACTGAGCGGGGGGATCTCGGCAATGCATTGAGAGCACTCTCTCAGGCTCAGGGAGATATCTGGGCCCCGTCTGAGTTAAGTACGACTTTGGCTCGGCGCTCGCCAAGGTCATTGAGAGAATTTCCGGAGACGTACACGTCGGCATCGTCCAACAGAACTCAGTCCTCCCTTGTGGCGATACCTCTCATACGGTATTTTCTCGATTCTCCGAATTTCTGTTCTGCGAATCTCTGCTGGCAAACTCTTCGTTCAGATTTGCGGAGAACCTCCGGTGTACTCTACCCCGTGGCTATCCCCTTCCGGACGACTCCTCTTGCTTTCTCTCAGCGATCGATCCTCGAACTTGACGTATGTCCGACGTGACAACCACGTCGATATTAGGCGCTCCACCCGTTCTCGCCAATTAAGTATAAACGGGAAACGGGACTGTCGGGCAAGATCGGTGGTATCAGTTGTATCAGTATCGGTGGCGGCGGCCAAGCGGCTGAGATGATCGAGGCTCAATGCACCTGCTAAACATTGATGTCATCGTCCATCCTGTTCCGGCAGGAGGGCTGGGTGAGAAAAAAACTCTGCTGATGATTGGGCGGTACCGCCCCGGCGTCGGAACGGGTGCGAAGTGGAAGATCCTGATCGCTAAGAGACAGTCATCGAAGATAGCACCTCCCTCTTGAATATCAACGCTTTTTTTTTCGGTGGAGCAGCTCGCAAAGGGGTGACCCTTTAATTCTCGGAAGGAACTGCGAGTGCGAAAAAGGGGAGGGGGACTGAGAGGAAGGTAGGAGGGAGAGGTAAAAGAGCCATAGGAGAAAATGCATTGACGAACTACCCAGAGGAGAGGAAAATTCAGCTGGAGTGTGGGGCTCATGTGAATATAACCAACTGAAGAAACGTAAGGCTCTTTACTTGAAGGGCATCATACGTTGGAGGGAAGACATGAGGGGAAGGGCACTCCATAGACGGGATGTGCGGGGGAAAAAGGTGGAGGCGAATTGAGCAGTACGATTGGAGAAAAGTTGGACAGAGTAGGGATGCTGCTCGGTACTCTTTCTGGTTACACGGGCGGAGACCTAAATAGGGGGAACGAGGGAAGAGATTTCATCTGAGCATTCTCCATGGAAGTATCGATGAAATAGGCAGAGGTCGGTAATCTGAATAAAGCCTTAGCGTCCCAAAACTCCTCCGGCGGCGGCTTGAATCCTCCCGAAAGACCCTACAAAGGGGTACTGATAAAAACTTTGCGCCATATACTATCGAAATCAACAGTGAGTGTTCGACAAGATGAGTTAGAGCTTGTCGCATTTATTGTAGAAAAGCCCTTACCGTCAGAGGCTTCACAGTAAGGGTTCTTGTTCTCATCCACTTTCCTAGGATTGCATCGGTCACTCAACTGAGTACAGAAAGTCACCACCAGACGATATTATTTTTCTCTCTGCTTCCGAGAACATGCGCATCAACCCCTTGGGACAAAATTTTTGTGGCGAAGGCCACGTCCCTCCTCTTCTCCGCTCTCGACAGTGACCTTTCCGAGAGCATTCGACTCGCTCACGCCGCGCGTCCCCACAGTGGAGCTTGGCTACTCGTCCGCCCTGATGAGGACCTTGGCACCGAGCTCCGGAACTCCTCCTTCCGTATCGCTTGTAGCCTTCGGCTTGGGATCCCTCTCTTCCGGAACATCTCTGCGCGTGCGGATCTACGGCGGACTCCTAGGGTTACCACCATCTCAGCTGCTCTTCGGTTTCCACGTTCAGACTGGCTCGCCACAACGCCGTCAATGACGTTTTCGTAAGAGCCGTTCGCCAGATGGGCATCGCAGTCCGCGTCGAGCCTCCACACCTGAATTCCTCTGACGAGATCCGCCTCGATTGCATGACACTCACCCCTTGGTCCAGAGGAAAACTTCTGATTTGGGACGTCACCATTAGGAATACATACGCAGCTAGCTACTCTACTCTGGCGAGAACAGTGGGGGTGTTGGAGCCAAGGGCGAACGGGAAAAATTCAACCACTACGCTGGCCTTGCTACGAATATGTCGTCAAACCTTTCGCGAAAGAGACCTCCGGCGTTTGGGCTAAAGAGGCTATCCTGTTCTCTAAAGAGATTGGCGACTGAAACAAACCTCTGACGCGGTAATATCGATCGGTAGGGTTCCTTCGACAACGGATCCCTCTGGAAGTCCAGAGGAGCAACGCACATCTGATCCAGCAGTCCCTCCGCGACGATCCTCACCTCGACGAACACTTTTATATGTGACGATCACACCCATTCTGTTCCCTACCATGAAACGATAATAAAATTCACTTTAGAAGTGATAATATCGAGCGCAGTATCCTTCGACAGCTTGCATCACGTTCCTGAGTAGCCGCCCCATGATGGGATGCCAATTCCTGGCGACAACTTCAAGGTTTTCGATCACTTCCTACTCGATAGCAAACTCCGGCCTCGATATATAGGTATTAGAACACAAGCCTAAAATTCTACCATAAACATCCATGGACTCTTGAGCGAGAAGCGTGAGTATTACAGAGAGCCACTTACGTCCCCGCAATTTCATGATCTACGATTCCGTTCACACGAAATAGCATTTTTGACAGCATTCTCAATCTCTAACAAAATCATCCAGGATGATTCCACACGATCACACCTCAAATCACCATCCATTGAAGCATCGATGTAGCGCCAGCCTTCAGTCAGACTAATGAGAAGGAGACCTGTGGGTATATGCTCCTTTTTCCGATTGGGATGAGCTGATGATGTACGAATGTGGGTTCGAAGTCAAGATGCTCATTGAACCTCCCAAGTGACAATGTATCGGACTCGAGTACAATAATTCTTTCGGCACCTAGCACCACACACTCGATGGTCTCGGACCCGAGCCCCGAGAGACAACGGAATCGCGAGAGTCACTGTCACTTAGGAGCATTCCGAGCTTTCCACATCCTTCAATGGTTTCCTCCAGCTCCCTGAAGCCGATGTGGAAGACAGTCTTGCAGTTCACAACGAATAATTCATTGATTCCCTATGCCTCACGGTATTCAACGAAGATTCACGCAGAAGATTTTTCGCTCTTGAGTTTCGGATTTAGAGTGTCTCTGAGGAGTTGTTCGACGTCATCAATGGTATCTGGTAGTTTCTTATCTAGTGTTTCAGGTAATTTAGTCACGCAGAAGACCCCAATTATCGTGAGCACCAAGAATATAACGTAGACCGCTGAGTGATGGGTCCAGTCACCGAAATCCTTCAGGAAAGGCGCCATCATGGCCGCCGTCCGGGAGAACATCATCGTGACCGCGAAACCGACGCTCCGCGCAGGCGTTGGGTTGATCTCGTGGACGTTGGTCCACATCACAAAGCCATGCACGTAGATGAAGAATCGAACGAAAAAACCACCGACCACTTTCGTCCACCGATAGCTATCATCCAAGAAATACACGCCAGTGAAAACAACGGCAGCTGTGCTGAAGTTGAAGAATTGCGATTGGCGCCGACGACATTTCCTCAATAGGTACATTCCCACAAAGGCCGATGGGAATTCGGCGAAAGTTGAGATCGCGAGGTTCAGATGCGCGTTTCCCGGTAGCCTATGGGCGTTCAATGCGATGTAGTAAACGACGAATGAATGACAGAACCAGAGGATGCTCAGATAGAAAATATTCCGCCGTAGGACCGGTACCCTCAATAGATCAAGATACCCAAGATTCGTACTCTTCTGCGCGTTCTCACTCTCGGCGTGAACCGCCAACCGGGTCATTACTTCCTTCATGCTTGGAATGGGTCGTTTGTTCCGCTTTAGAATCCGTTTAATGACCTCTTCGGCCTCGGCGAGTCGATGCTTGGCAAGCAACCATTTAGGGGATTCTTCCAGCACAGAGAGGTATGGAATTATGAGAAAACCCGATAGTCCTATCGCCAACTGCATGTGACGGAAGTTTCGCAGATAGTACGAGAGCAGTGGTATGAACATGAGTGGAATCGAATAGCCCATTCCGAAGCCCACGTTCATGTATATTCTGTCTTTTTCCGGCATAATTTCCATGAACAGCGCGGTCGTGGCAACGGTGATTCCCGACGCGGAGGCAGATAAGAGGAATCTGAGGAGATTGAAAATCACGAAACTTTGCACGAAAGCTGCTGAGAGTCCTGTTGTCAGAAGGAGGGCGATGCCGAAGATGAAGGCGAGTTTCCGTCCGAGCCGATCCGAAATCTTCGCGAAGACGATTACCCCGAGGAAGGAGCCGGCCATCACGACACTCTGCATCCCGGATCGTTTCCAAGAGTCGCCACACACCAGGTCCCATTCGGAGGTGGCGGTCTCTCCGTAGTCTTCCTTGTCGTATGACCAACCATGACTACACGGAATCGTGGTGTTCGTGTCAAGGCCGGCTTCACTGGACCATCGGTACATAAGACATTCGACGGCCGTACCTTTGGGTGTTTTTGGAACTCCGTTATCTTTCCACCAAGCGGCATCTATCGTTTCGTCAGGAGGAGCGCACCAATGAGGGACATCGGCGGCCATGAGAGGAGACATCATGTTCGTCCAAGCCACGGGGTATGCGCGGGTGCATGCGAGAAGTAAGACGATACCTTCAAGTAAAAGTCGTTTGACGATGATAAGAATATCGACATGGATACATCGTGACGCGGACGAGGCTAATGAGTGGAATAACGGCTTCGGATACCCGTTAGTTTCGGATTTCAACGGGATAAATCTGATCGACAG
The DNA here is from genome assembly GCF_000255335.2 of Galendromus occidentalis. NCBI lineage: Eukaryota > Metazoa > Arthropoda > Arachnida > Mesostigmata > Phytoseiidae > Galendromus > Galendromus occidentalis. Next base: position 472,823 of record NW_003805439.1, read on the forward strand.
TACGACGTAGTTCGACGGAAGAATTGGCACCGCGACCGATAGAGATAAAAGCTTGATGGCGCCAAGTCGGTCGACCGAACTGGATATCAGACTTCGAGGTCCCCGCGGATCGACGACGAACAATGAATCGGCTGGTTAGTTGGGCAGTCAGTCGTCCCGGGGAATTTTTCATGGATCGATATAGAGGAGATCACGCACCAATTCTTCTTCCGAGCGAGGAACACTCGGCTTTCTCGAGGCTATATCTACGTAGGAGCGATTGCAGATCAGGCAATAAGCTATCGGAAGCTTTTAGACTTCTTTTCTCTTAATTTTGGCTTATCCGCGCGAACAGGATAATTGTCACCCGATATCTGCTTGATGCCTGATCGGTGCTGGAATCGGGAATCCTAAACGCGTAGCGTACATCGAGCATCCCGCTCCGCTTCAGAAAAGAAATCCCTCCCTCGGAGCGTTCGTCAGCTCCTTGGAGCTCATGAAATTAGTGGAGCTTGAATCTTCGGGAGATGTACCAAATTTCCTTGAGAATACTCACAATGGTAGGTGCCGAAGCGACCAATCACTTGGATGACATCGATGTCATCCTCCATCCTGTTTTGCTTCGAGGAACGGATACACTGCTAGTCTATGCGCGGTGTCGACCGTGAAATGTACAGTTTGATCTATTGTCTCGGTAGCGGCGTTTCGAAACGACCGCCCACAGCATGCCGCCAGAGGGCGCACGGGGACCACGCTTGACAGATCAGCTTACAGCATATACACGATTCCGATGGGTATGGGCACAACGGTGATGAGGATCGGAGTCGAAAGAGGGGGGGTCTGAGCACGTGACGGGCCCGTGCTAGACTCCAACTCGGGCCCCGGTGGTCGAGCGACTGGAAGCATCCATCGAGATTGGCGATCACATGGCATCTGCGGACAGTTTTTCCGCGGTCACGGGGAGTATCGCACTTTGAATCGCTGCTAGTTCAAAGAGTGACTGCCGGCCCTTCTCTAGCCCACATTCATCCTTTTATGACCGTCAGAGACAGAGTCTAATCATTGGTCTCCTCGACCAAAGCAGCAGAATCCGTGGACGGTTGTGGGTGTTAACGCGCGAAATAACTGGAACGAATGTTTCAGCGCGCCGCCGTGGCAGAGCGGGACAGTTTGTCGCTAATGACAACGGAGGTTCCGAGGGGCAAGCAACACGGCGATTACTGGCTCAGAGTGATGTAAGCAGTGCTGAATCAAGTCCACAGGCTACAATAGCCCCGGCTTGAGCTCATCGTGGGTCGAGCGGTAACCTGGTTTCGCCGCGAGCAAAACGAAGATTCTCCTCAAGTATCTCAGACACGACTCGACGACTTCTCTCAACGACTCACGTAGCCTTCCGTCCGAACTCATTCAGTCATTCATTCATTCTGGAGAGCTAATGCCTGGATTTCCGATTTTTATTTTCCTTTCACGCCGCGTGATGAATGAGGAGCAGATACGTACATTTTCGAAGCTGAGCATCCACCACAAACAGGAAGCATTCCGACTCGGTGACTTCACGCTCGAGTTTCCACAACCCTCTCGAGTCGCACAGAGGCCAGCGCTCTCGTACAACACGTCCGGACCTGTTCTAGGGAAACTCTCATATATGTCAAAAGCACTCGGGGCGGCTAAGCAACGTTTGAACGACGAAATTACTCGCCCTCTACAGATGAGACCGCGGGTCGCTTTCGATAAAAGCCCTAGCTTGCTGCGATTGGAAGATTTCCGTCAGTTGTCTCTTTTCTTTCCTAGGATTCTCGTATATCCGACGAGCCATCCGTGGTGAGTCGACTTATATCGTGGGTGAACATTGCCGTGGAGAATGGACAGCTTCATGCGCGCTTTGATTCTAATGAGCGTCGCCGATTGAGGCATCCATAGAAACGAAATGAATAATCAGTGGAATTCCTGCGTTCCGGACGTTCTTGTTCCCCGACGTTTGGATAAGGAAGGATCGGATTGCGATGTCCTTACAGGAGCGTTCCCCGAATCCAACGACGACGAGATAAGCCGATCAGAAGCGATTCACTCGTACATTGGGTGGTCGATCTTCGCCCTTCCAGAGAGAATATTTATTAAATTCCCGGAATTCAGGACGTCTCACAGTCAGGGATCGATTGGGGAAGCGATTGCCCACTCATTGCGCTTTCGGAGTATCATTCCACGACTCGTTCGTCTATTCCATTGACCGGCGTCGGAATGGTCGAATATCTATGGAAAGCGATCGCGAATCGAATGGAGTGTTTATATCTCACTAAGCGCGGACTGCGGAAATAGTTTCGATGTCCGAGACAGAGTTTTCAGATAACTCCTCTACTGTAAGCGGAGAACTGAAATAGATTGAGCCGTCGGAAAACTGAGTGTCGCCTCAGCTCAGAGAAGACCGCGTCCGTCCCAAGTCCCTAATGAATCTGGATCGTACGTCGCCCTCGGAGCGCTGCCTGAGCTGCGATGAGATACGGAATCGAATGATGGCAATCAGTGATTGCGTTCTAAGCTGTATTCCAGTGCTTTAAATGTTTATGCTCCGAAGAAGAGCCGCTGTCCCGCTAGACGAGAGCGCTGCTCCGCAGACTCCGAGTAGAAGAGAAGGCCGCGTGGCACCGCGATCGCTGGCTCTGGGTCGAGGCATCAAGTTTACAATGGCGCTACTCAAGAGCCGAAGGCTTATAAAATACTATCTGTTTTTGGGAGCTGTAGTAAGGTCATAGGGGAACGTTTCATTGCGATGGGCTCTTCTACCTTGAATAAATTTTTCGAGTGCTCCACTTCACAAAAATCGAACATTAGGAATTCGCGAAACTCCTCGAGGCGTGCAGCGATAGCTACGAAAGTTCGGGGATGGATTCTATGGAGCTGTTCTCTTTGCGATGAATGCTTGCCGTCATCATGCGAAAAAGTCATCCGCCCGTAAGTCTCGTAGAAATAGTAGGTAGTTGCCATCGTTTATGATAGATTTCCAGAAAGCACATGGAATTAGGACGCGAGAACGGGACATGGATTAAAAAAATTCCGGGTCATATGGAACGAAAACGGGGATAGGGGTCGATTGGGAAACTGGGGAGTGAGAGAACGGGGGAATGGGGAAAGGGGGAAACGGAGATCGGGGGCACGGGAGCGCGAAAACGGGAGAATGGAGCATCTCCCGGTACCATGCAGATGAAAAGCGCGAGACCGGAAAAACAGGAAGCGGGAGAACAGGGCAGCAGGAAAAATGAAAACAGAAGGGTAGGGAAACCGAGGAAGCGAGAGAACCAGAGGGCGGGGAGCACGGGAAATCAAGAAGACTGGGAAACCGGCGCTGACGCCACGCAAGCAGCATGCCGGAGATATCTTTGGCTTGAAAGAACGGGTCGGGAAGATAAGGATAATCCTCAAGCAAGAGGCATCCTGCGAAAGTAGAATCCAGCAGAAGAGGATTTGCGGGACAATGAGGTTGATTTCGGAAGGGAATCCTGATGCTCCTCTGATGTGGTCACCAATAGCTGGCGAGTCGTGAAGGCGAGAGGAAAGCTCCGACCAACAATCGACGAAGATGAATTGAATTATTGACGAACGCTACCGACCCGGAGCGGGGAACATGCTCGTCGGGACTATGAAGGCCGAGGCAGCCCCCGCTCCGATGAAGAGGACCCAAAGAATAAATTTCCCGGAATGCTGAGCCATAGTGGGAACAGGAATCTTGAGACTGAGCAAAGCTTTTCACAGATCGGTTTATTGCTCACTACCTGATTTCTGAATCTGACTTTTCGAATCTCCTCTATACAATGGATTACAAGAATCGCCTGAGGCCAAATTCTGCCGTTCGCTCCCGCCAGCTTCGATGGATTCTGAGGGCGAATGTTGCTGAATTGATAGAGAAGGCTAAACGTCGAAATCTAGCACGCACTAGATTTCCCTTCAGGCTAATGACTTGACAGGGGAATTTTGAGTCCTATGCGGTGCGTATCCTTGAGTAGCTGCTCGACATCATCGATCGTGTCCGGTAGTTTTTTATCGAGAGTCTCAGGCAGCTTCGTCACGCAGAACACACTGACTGCGGTGAGAACCATGAAAATTATGTACACGGTCGAATGATGGGTCCAGTCTCCGAAATCTTTCAGGAAAGGCGCCAGCATCCCAGCCATTCTTGAGCACATCATCACGATTGCAAAACCGACACTCCGGGCAGGTGTCGGGTTGATCTCGTGAACATTGGTCCACTTGACGAAGCTGTGCGTGAATATGAAGAATCGGACAATCGTACTACCATAAATTTTCGACCACCGATAGGAATCATCCAAGAAATACACTCCTCCGAAAAGTATGGCGGCCAAGATCAGGTTGTACATTTGCGTCTGCCGTCGACGACATTTCCGTAGGAGATACATGCCCACAAAAGCCGAGGGGAATTCCGCGAAGGTCGAGATGGCGAAGTTGAGATGTGCGTTTCCCGGTAGCCTGTGCGCGTTCAGCGCCATGTAGTAGCTCATGAAAGAGCCCGAAAACCATAAAGCCCCCAAGTAGAGGATGTTGCGTCTCAGAATCGGAATTCTAAACATATCCGCGTAACCTAAATTTGAACTTTTCTTGGCGTTTTCGCTTTCTGCGTGTACCGCTAATTTGGCCATAACATCTCTCATGTTTGGGATAGGTCGTCTGTTCCGTTTTAGAATGCGAACTATGCTACGCTCGGCTTGCGGGAGGCGATGCTTCGCCAGGAGCCATTTCGGAGATTCCTCCAACACGAAGAGATACGGAACCAAGAAAAACCCCGATAATCCTATCGCTAATTGCATGTGGCGGAAATCTCGCAGAAAATGCGATAGCAGAGGAATGAACATCAGTGGGATGGCGTAGCCGATACCGAAACCCACGTTCATGTAGATTCGATCTTTCTCCGGCATGATTTCCATGAACAGTGTGGTGACCGCCACTGTGATCCCCGATACAGAAGCTGACATGATGAATCTGAAGATGTTGAAAAAGAGGAAGCTCTGGACGAACGTTGCTGAGATGCCGAATGTGAGGAGAACGCAGATGCCGGCGACGAACGCTCGTTTACGGCCGAAGCGATCCGAAATCTTCGCAAAGACAATTACTCCGAGGAAGGAGCCGGCCATCACAGCCGTTTGCATGGCGGATTTTTTCCACGAGTCTCCGCAGACCAAATTCCATTCGGACGTTGCGGTTTCTCCGTAGTCTTCCTTGTTGTATGACCAACCATGAGTACACGGAATCGTTTCGTTCTCGTCGAGGCCCGATTCGCTGCTCCATCGATACATCCGGCATCCTTCAGGTGTACCTCTGTGGTCTCTCGGGATGCCGTGGTCTTTCCACCAAGTGGCAGCTATCGTTTCATTAGGTGGGGCACACCAATGGGGGACATCAGCGGCCATGAGCGGGGACATCATGTTTGTCCACGCCATTGGGTATGCACGGGTGCAGGCGAGTAGGATGACGATGCCTTGAAAGTTTCAATCGATACTGTCGGAGGCGAATCGTAGGAGGAAATCGTATCGAGAGTAAAGACCAAATCCATCCTCTGCTCTCTCAGTCTTCAGAGGAGGAAATTCACATGGGGGCGAAGATGAGGAATCACCGGGGAGACGATAAAGATTCGATTTGTGTCTACTTACCATGGTAGATCCCGAAACGACCGATAATCCGGATCACATCGACGTCATCGTCCATACTAGCACGATATGTGGGACGCAGCGACACTTCGTCAAAGTCTCGAGACGGCAATCGAGGGTATCGAGGATACTCGGCAGCGTCTGTAGTCACCGTCCGCGAAACATCATAAAGAAGTCTTGCCACTAGGTCCCGTCAAGAACTGCCGTGGAATGATTGTCTTACCCTTGGGCACAGATAACGATCTCTAATTTTTGTGGCTACAATCACTTGATAGACATCATTGGCGGGGAACATCAACGCGTGGGATCTTTCGTTCTTCACGGACAGTCGATGTACTGTACGTTCATCTCTGCACTGAGAAAGATCGCTATGCGCTCGGAATCGGTCGATTTGCCGAGTCCACGTCGGAAACGATACCTCCCTAGATGCCAGCCCACTTGCGAAAGCATAAAATCCCTCCCCTGAGGGCCTGAGGGTCTCCCCGTCAAACCGGAGCCGTACGGTAATTGAGATAGAAACTCGTCCGGACCGAGAGCTTGCTGATGGTCTCCGCAAGAGGCTCATATTCATACCCCCATGCCTTACATGCTGGGTACGCGGGTATAAGTCGAGAATAGAGGCGGTCGTGATGAGGAACGAAATTTCGGAAATTGCACCCGCAAAGCTTGAAGGATTCCGTCCCGACTTCCGGCCTCGAGCATCAGATTAGACTCTCACCATTAGAGTCTTCTGCCATCCCATCTCGAGTCTCTCCCGTCCTTAGTTCTCGAGTCGGGGGAAGAAGTGCGGGAGCAGTTGCCCGTCCGGGCAAGCGGTGCCATTCCGATCTCAATTTCAGAGCCCTAGTCACATCCTGTCTGAGCTGGGGAAATGGAATCTTGGAAGTCCCTGCAACGACGCGGACTTCTGCATGTCAGTTGTGTCGCGCAGCCTTCGAGAAGTGCTTTGTACCCATGGAAGAGCTTTCCCATGAATCGCCGACCCGGCCGATCCGAACCTCCGGGCGCGACCTTAACCGTATCTTGAGGGAAGGAAGTCTTGCACTGTGTCCATCAAACTTGCGAATCTTAACCCCCGGGAGTTCACTATTCCATCCAAGTCGCCGGAGTAGAAGCGCTCCCTTACGTCGACGTTCTGACCGAAGCTCTCATTCGGGAGACGCCGCTTCTCGGCAAGATTTCCGAGCTGAGCCCTCTCCGGAGCCACGGAGCGACATCACGCATCCCTCATCGTCGGGTGTGAGAGCCGAGTTTCCCGCCATAATTCGAAATGACGCTCCCCTCTCTCGAAGCACCGTGTGCTCCCGGTGGTCTGACGAGTGTTCGAAAGTCGAAGATCGTACCCGAGGGCATTCAGAAAAAAGACTTTTGGAGAAATCTCCGATCTGTCTAGTGGCTGAGATTCATGTAGTCACTTCCGACTGGTTTACATGAGCTTCTGACTCCACCACTCGTATGCCTCTCCGGAGTCTCATGAGGGTAACCCTGTGACCGTGACGGATCTCGACCGCGATTGAAGGTACATACCGGAGAATTCGACCATAGACACATGATTGCGATCCATTATTGTGCAGAGGGTGGAGGACATATTTCATTCGCCCACAGCTACCAACCAGATCCGAGGGGACCCCGCAGTCCGAGAACCGTCGCCATGCTCATCTATCGTGCTCTCGCGATCAACCTCGCGCGGAGGGGAACGTTCGGAGCTCCATCCATCCCAAACATTCAACGTCATCTCATTTCCGTGTCCTCCGTGAATCTGGTGGTGAGCACGAGCAACTCGATGTCTCTCGGAGTCTCGTCATCCGTCACCATAGACAGACCTGTTTTTGAACTATAACATAAGAGAGCTTAGTGGAATCCCAGCGAATACTTGATTAACGAGTGCATTGATTCGCCCATTCCAGCGATATGATCGAACGCGAGGAATGTGCACAGAAGTCCAAAGGAAAGCAGAATGGTCCGCGAAGGATGTGAGAGACGAAGTCGTGGAGACGCACAAAACAGGAAAGGGAGGAGAGACGGAGGAAGCAGAACATCCGCTGGATAAGGAGACTTGGACTCCGATTTATCGATTCAGATACATCCGACAGCTTCGCCTCGCAACTCGTTTGAAAATGTTCCAAGCTGCTTGCTGCGTAGCGTCAGTACCGGCCCTCCCTTACATGGGATTAGGAGGAAGTGAGTATCGCAACGAATCGAGTTTTTCAGCGTGAGGGAGCGAGACACGTCTCATAGCGCCCCGTGATAACTTTTTTCAGATGAGACGATGATGATACTCGCTATCGAGTTCTACATCTTGGTCATGACAGTGTTCGTCGGACAGATGGCACAGAAGGCTGTAGGCGTTCTATACCTCAATGAATCCAGGGAGAAACTCCGCGTGGCGAGCCTAACCTTTTTAGGGCGCAGAGTCGACACGATGTACGATGTTCAGGATATCATGCATGTCGCCGATACCGGTCAGTGACGGGGGATGAAGTTCTGATTCACCACTAAGAGATTTCTCTTCTCCTCGTTGAGTTCTTCTACGAGACAACACCATATCTCGCTTGCAGGATTGAAGACCCAGTTCCCCCTCGTGGCTCTGGTTAGATATTCCGACCCCAAGGAGAAAATGCTTGTGTACACTGGAAACGGAATTTTGGATCGCGAGCTTTTCGAACATGTTTTCGGCGAAGTACCAACGCCGGCGCCACGACGTTTATTCAAATCCAGGCGGAAAGAAGATACATGAAAGATCAGAAGGATAGCGAATTTCGGGATCATCTGTACCTAGTATCGGGCTCGTGAACTGAGTAAAGATCGTGAAATCCCGAATGCCGTCTCCTGATGACTCAATTAAGAAGCAGTCTCCCGAGGGGGTTGCTGGGAGGGCTCTGGTGCCGCCCCGGAGGCACGAGAATTTCTGTTTTCAGTCAAAGCAGCGAGCGATTTTGCGTCACTGCACCCATTGCATGAGAAGGAGAAATAGCCTAATCCTAAGACATGACAAGAATGATCCGCGGATGGGCAAAAGCACGGAGTGCGCAGCAACGCTCAGCGCGTCTGGAAAAACCGTAATAGGCAAAACATTGCGTAGCTTTGGCGGTCAACAGCCTTTCTCGAGAGCCTGCCCGCTCTAGTTTCCCTAGTTGGCTGTTCTGAAGCTGGCAGTGGAGATGGGAAATCTCATTCTTTCTCTCATTGGAGGTCGGACCCGATGCCCACAAGGCCGCTGAGAGGGCTCTGGTGCCGCCCTGTAGGTCTGCTCTGTGTATTCGATAAGTGGTTTGAGGCGGCTTCATTGCGCAACTCTACTGACCGCATCTGCTGCTTTTTATCCAACAACTCGGAATTCGTTGGAGGATGTTGCCAATGTTCTGGAGGATTCCCTGTATCCAGTGCTTGTCATCTGAATTCTGAAGAGCTCGATTGGAGCAGCCTCAGAGCTTCATCAGAGTGTCACAATGAGTGGTTCTGGCGAGCGGACCCGTCGAAAGAATTGCCGATAGGCGAAGGTGAGCGATGTTGATATCTAGCTTCCAGCTCCTCGGGACTAAAGCGATCTCCGTGACTGTGAAAATTTTTGGATCTTCGGATCCTGACCCCCCTGTGTCGTCGATCAATGCTGCCCACTCCGATCAATTAGGTGCCCCAAGTTCCGTCGGTAAGAATTCGACCCTGGGAAGAGCGCCTGGTGTAGTTTCTGCCGATCCAAACGAAATCGAAGTCCTGGACAGTGTCCCCTTTCGATCGTGCTTGAAATTTTTCACCCCGAGGTTTCGATAGAGGCGGTGCTTCGTATCGAGCACATTCGTAAAAGTGGTCAGTTGGCTTGACCGCATCCGAGGCTGCTCCGTCTGCAGACTGGTTCGGGGCCTCCGCTGTGTCTGGAGTGCAACTTCATTGCAGAACAAGATCATCGCGAATCCCCTCGAAGGACCGTGGGTGCCCCCTTTTGATTGCATGGGCTGAATGATTGTCATAGAGGGTCTTTCTCTCTGGAATTCAAACTTTCCTCGGACCTCTCTCTCCGAGACACTAATCGGAACGTATTATATATTGCCACATATATTCACAATCATCGAGATATCCGCTCCCTTCGCGGGAAAGTTTCTTCCGGGAATCCGCGTGAGACGCTGTGAAATCAAGCATCTCTGGCGAAAGACCCCCGAATAGTGCGAAGTATCCGATGCCTTCGATATTCTGCTTACAAATATCGATATGTACATGATTTCCGATTGTTCCGACCCAGATTGCTCCAATGAGCCAAGCTCGTTGATATCTCGGATCCTCTTAGGCCGCAGTCACTGGCTGTCTCGTGGCTGGCAATCCTCAGAATGCAATCAAATGCAGGTTCATCTGCGAGGTCACCAACGACCTACGTGCATAGCGTCGCAGAGGATGATCGATGATTTTTTCATGAGACCATCATGAGGCAGCTGCTGTTATTACACGGTGCTTGCGGGCTGGGCGAAGGAGGCCGGGGAGTGAAAGTGAGCACTGACGGCGGTCGGTTGAAGCTTCCCAAAAGAGGAATAGCTGCTGCGCCGTTTAGGTGACTGACTAAAGAAGAGAAAGCCACGGATGCTGCTACGAACGGCTGTGAGCCAGCGAGCGCGCCAGCCGGCCGGCGGGCCAACCGGCTGCCCGGAAGAACTGCCGATCGAGAACTAGTCGAGGGCGCTGGCTTAGGAGGCCTTCTATGAGACTATTGCAGCTCTGCGAGCACCTTACACGGAGAGTCTCACATTTGAGCAGGTTGCGTGCCTTGCGGAGATCACGATACGATTCGCCTTTTATGGACAAGGCTTTGAAACACTCGGCCAGACCGCCGCCGCGCCCGCCGCCTCAACATCATTCTAGACCCGGAATGATGACAGAGACGTAGGCCCCGGTATTTCGTGGTATCAAGAGTGAGATTTCCCGCGAAGATTGGGGAATCGATTCGATGGATTTCGATTTTTTACTCGGGAGCGACACAGCAGCGACAGGTCATTTGAGAGCTTGTCCCACCTCGGAGGCTCGGGCTGCACTTGGGGGAATCAGTCGAAGACACCATTCAGAGGTACGACGGGCTGCGGTGCAAACTCCAAGAATATTCAACGAATTCAATTCTCCAGGTTCGCCGTCTCTCTCGATAATCATTGTCATGCGCGGAGGTGGGAAGACCTCCTCCATCCGAAGTAGGTGCCTCAAGTTCCATAATTTCGTGCCATCCGATGCCGCGAGCGAGAGCACTAGGCTTCAAGAGCAGCATGGCACCAAAAAAATCACCGTCACCTCGACGCCGTGGCTCTCCACGCACAATCCGGCGCATGACTCTCCAGTCCCTGTCGGCAGCATAGTGCCGTCGCAGAGTCCGTTGCCTCATCATCTACAAGCGCTCCTTCGGCCGCCGCCCCCCGTCACCCATCTGACACCTGAGGTCACGATAACACCGATACCGGCAACGTCGAGTCCGATCCAACATTCCATGTCGAGAAAACGCAAATCAGATGACGTCCGTCGATTACTAAATATAAAGATTTCGTTGAAAGAGCAGCGGAAGGGGGACGAGCAACCGCTCGACCTGTCCTTGAGACGTGATGAAGAAGCTTCGGAGGAACAATTGAGGATATCGTGTCTGGAGGTGTGTTGATCGATCTCTTGGCCGCGATGAGCTAATCTCTTCCGAGTGAATGATTGACCGATCTCGTGAATTCCTGCCCTCAGTCTAGCTTCGCGTCATCATTGGCCAGACCGGTCCCGATGTATCCATTGCTCATACCGTCCTCGGAATCGAATATGGCTCCGGTCCTCTATCATCCCTCGAACATCTTGGATAAGCCCAGTATACCGGCGGTGACCGCACGATTCAATCAGTACTCGGAGTTTTCAAATCAATCAGCGACAAGCGGGATTCTCGTCAAGACGAAGCAGGTAATCTCTAATCTCCCGTGTTATCTGGAGTGTGAAGAATTTATCTGGAACGCGTTCTCTTGCTAAGGCAGCAGCGGTTTTTCTCGCAGGTGTCCGAGGGTGGTGCGACTTTTTGCAAGTTCCGGCAGGTCAGGCCTCCAGCACGGCAATCGGGTCGGCAGAAAAAACTGAATTTCATGCCGTCGAAGTGGCCACAATAATATTCAAGGTAGAGTCTACTCGTCTCACCACGGGAGTCGCCCATCCGAGTCGGATGATTCCTCCGAATCACGTCCGTGTACCGAATCATGAGAGCCGAGTCTGGACAATGAATCTCCGATTTAAAAGTAAAAAAGTAGCTCCGGAAATCCCATCGTTCCGACACCGTTCATCTGATCGACGGATCAGAAACTCTCCGAGACTATCTCATCTGTATAAAATCTGTTGTCCGAAATCGAGGCCTGTAATTCATCGATCCAGGCGAACTTCTTCGCGTCTCGTCCCAATTCATGCTTAGGTCGATCAGCGATGAGTGCCATCTAGTCAAAAAGAGCCCTGTAAAGCAGCTTAGCAAGGAGTGGAGAAGTCCTGAACGCGGAATTCCAGGACCACGCGTGTGTTGCCATGACCACACTGTAAATACGTATTATCTCGAGACAAGTCTCGGGATGACTGTTACTTCCTTTCGGAATACGCCGGGAAAACTGTTATGGATCAATAAAGTTTGGACGGATCTATCTGACTGAGGGTTCCTGCTTTCAAACTCTGATCCCATTTGCACGGATCTAGCAGGACCTGAGCTCGGAAAAACGTTCAAGAGTCGAAATCGGGGCTCTAGATCGCCTATCCGAGAGGAGTACCGTGCGCCACTCTATTCATCACGATACCACGAATGGATTTAAGATAGCTCGTCTTTCGTCTGTCTGCTTACGATATCCAGATCGGCTCAGAATTGCCATAAGCACGCTCACAACGAACGGCTTCAACCGTTCGATAGCCATTAACGAGGTATTCAAATCGTACATCAGGGCCGTCGAAAATAGCACAGAAATTAGTCCCGTACATTCGATATGCCGTCAGGATTAGAAGAGCGAATTCCTCGTTGCTTCGGGAAATACGTCCCCGTAATCCTGGACCTGGAGATTTCTGCTCAACTTCCGAACAAGACGAGCATTCCGAATATGGACTTGAGGCTTCCTCCGTGCAACTGCCGAGGCCGAATACGGGGAAATGGATGGAAGTATTAGAATTTAGGGGCTCTCCAGCGCAGTATCGCGCAAAGCTCGCCTCAGATTCGTTGGGTGCGCTTTGAATCCCATGGCGGCAGTGGAAGAGTTGGATCGAGCCTCCCTTGGAACCACGTCTCTGGAACAACGTCAATTATCCACGGAACCCATTAACAGCAGCGGCCGTGGCGTCAGCGACGACCACGACTTCGTAATTTCCATGTGAACCCAATGGCCCACATCGCCGATTGATGCATCTGCTCGGCGCTATGCTTCTCGTTTCTGAATATACGGCGCTCTTCTATGCTTCTTGTCGCGGCCTAACACGTGTATCACACGTGATGAGCAGAACTCAAGATATGTAGGATGTTTTCCGATCATTCCCAGAAACGGTGGACCGAAAAGACGAGCCGCCGAACCGATCGTCGCCGACGATTGGAGAAGTTGAAATCGAGCAGCTTTGAGAATTTCTCCATTTCCGAATCGAGTTTCCGCTCATACAGGTGAGGATCTCAATATTCTCGTCAACTCAACATCGAGCTTCACGGAGTCCATATAGACGTAGCTAATTCTCGCGAGTTTCTGGGACTGGAGGGTAATTTGTGTGAACTTGCGCCTGATTTTCTGGAAGCGGATCTCTCATCCAACTCTACTGCGGGAAACGGGCTACGATGGCATGGTGTCAAGGGGCTACGAGGGGAAGTTTTCTGTTTTGAAAACGAGATGAGGACGCGCGAGGCGAACCTTCTTAAGTGGCCCTAGCTCAGCGCTATGGAACGCCACTTTCGATATTTTGTCGAGGCTAAGGGACCAATGAAAGAAATCTTCCAGACTCCCTGAAGTTTCCGCTCCAGCTTCCATCCTATCTGAGCTCTTCTGGAATTCGTCGTTGCTACTTCTCATTCATCGGAGTCTCATTCTTTCTCTGAATGACTCGATGATTCCGAAATATAGAAGTAACAAGGGATAAGAATAGACGAAAGCCACGAAGGAAGCTGCCACACTAGCCAACTGTTGTCCTCCGTTCCAGTTGGGCATGCCGTTTTCCGTCTTTCCAGCCGCGCCGTCCGGAACCGGGTCAAAAGCGATTCTTGGCGAACATGATACTCGGTCCCTGACTCGTCAGTCGGACAGGAGTCCCCGAGGTCGATTGGACGGCCCCCGCGAAGGATGATCCGGAGTCAGAACCGCAGAATGGTTCCTTCAAGAAGTCCAGGCGGGCAGTCTCAGGTATCCGCCTTGGGGTCGCAGTATGGAGGAATGGTTGTTGTTTCCAGGCTCGAGGGGGTTAGGGAGGTTTCCTGACAAGACTCCGAGCTCAGCGAGCAGCGTCCATAGACATTCTCTCCTTCTCACCTTCGTGCTGCGTCATAGATGATGGTGCGTTACGTCGCATTTCCTCGGTCTCCGGGGATCTCAATTGTGAACTAGTTGGCTGCCACCTCTAGGATGAGTATCCGGCGCCGAAAAAAGACACTTGAGGGTGGGGAATCATAAATTCCAGGATTCGGTTATCTCATGAAAGCTATCCGGAGGACCTGAGGAAATTCTGTCCCTGTCGGAAGGACCGTGGAGACATGTCCTTTCAGAGGAGGATCCTTTCGCTTCCAGGGCACGGAGCTGGAGGACAAACGATACGAACGCTTTTGTAGGTGGTATATACCGAATGGAGTTTTCCAGAGGAAAGCAGCGCGCCGAGAACGGTTAGAGATGATCATGGTGAGAACTTCTTCATAGCGGTTGCAGGCTCATCATGTTGATAATCTATGAGAATCAGTTTTCCGCTCCTTAACTGCAAAGCGAGCCCTGATGGTTGAGCAAGACTCTTGATGTAGTCCAGAACTCCTGCGATCTCTGGTACTCTTTTGTACACTTAACACGCTGCAGCAGACACATCCGTCCATCTCGCTCCGCGATCGAATGACCAAACGACGACGCACTTGCCCAAATATGTGCCTCCGTTCTCGTCATATGGATCGAGTTTCTTCGGCCCGAGATCAGAGACCTCTGACGCCATCAATCAAGATTTTTGATGAGTGCTGGCCCATTTCGAGATACAGTCGGACCCGCTTATAGGAGACACCTCGGGGGACCGTAAAAGGTCTCTTATATGCGAGTTTCTTTTATGCGCGGGAACACCCAATCGCGGATGAAATGGTTGGAAATGATGAACCTTTCTTCACGGGTCCGCATACGTTAGCCTAAGGCGCGTGTAGAAGGCCTAACAAGCAGTCGGAATCGGGAAAAAATCGTTTCGTAGTGAAAATGTTCCGACCTGTCTCTTTGAAGCGAATCCTTCAACATGGAATCCTATGAGAAGGGGAATCGTGACGAGTCTCTTATGAGCGAGTTTCTGTTATAAGCGAGTTTTCAAATCTCCTATATGCGATTTTTTTAACATGGGTGTCTATGGGCTCGGAAACCGGGGAATAGAATCTGTCTCTTATGAGTGCAAGTCTCTTATATGCGTATCTCTTATAAGCGGGTCCGCCTGTAGCTCCGTCCGATATGAAGTCTCTCTGCGCACGATAAATCTTTGCGCAATCCGCGCACAAGACAGAGGGTGTCCACTATGCATCTTTCAATCTTCGTGAATCCGGCTGGAAAATGCGAGGGAAGAGCCCTTCCCAAATCGGGAACAGAAATCGATCTCCGGAGCAGTTTCCAGAACCAGATCCTCTCGGCCGCAAACCGGTTCTAACAAACCCCCAATAATCCCCCTGTTTCCTTCCTTCTCCCGGAAGGCGGCTCGATTCTAAATGCACGCTCTAAGCAGTGTGAGGAACCCTTAATGATTCGGACCGAGAAATTCTTTGTTCCCTGTTGAAAATCCATTGCCCAGCAGAATATTTCCCCCGAGATAATCGCACGACTTCCTGGAGTTGATCCAAGGTCGTCTGTATCAGGTTTGTTCGTGTGTGCGCACAAATCCCACTCGATATTCACCCCCCCCCCGTATGTCTGGACCTAAGGCACCGACGCGGGATCCTGTTATTCTCGGTTGAGTGAACTGTCTCCTCTGCTTTGAGGAACCAATTCTTTCAAACGACGCTAACTTGAGACGCAAACTGCACCTCATGCGTAATTAGAGGCCTAGAGGAAGACGCGATTTCCCTGGTGGGCTCCGTCTGTTAGTTGGGCAACTCAGAGGGAGAGACATTTCCTGGAGGACTCGAAATATTCCCGGATGAATTTAACACAGAGACGCGTTTCTCTCATCTGTTCATTTCGGTCCGGTTGTATATCCTCACCTTGATTCTAGATTTTTCCAGACGGCTCCACTTCTAATCCGATGGAAATAGCAAACTAAGGGAGGGATGTCGAATTGAACAAGTCCTGAGGGAATTCTCCCTAGGACACGATTACGAACTTGGGTTCATTTCCCAATGTACACGCGAATAATCGAACCGAGCAGACGAGGGTATAGGAGCCCCACATCAGAGCGGAAAGCAAAGCCACAGGAGACGAAATGGTCAAGAAGCGCGGGGCATTCCTGAGCATCCAGAAGGCGTCAACCTCACGCCGCGGAGGTCGAAAATCTAAAACAGAAGTTGGAGTGCTACGGTTAATGTAGAGGGATCAGACAGTTTTCAGAATCACTATGATGATCATTGCCATCCCGTCCGCGCGGAAGCATCTGGCGAGCGCAACCTTCCCATCGTCACGAGTTTCCTGCGCTGTGATCGAGAGTCAATCATTCCATTGAAAAATACCGTGTCGATTCACATGTCTGCTTCCGGACCCTCCGAAGCCTGTGAGACACTCTTGACAGTTCCCCATGTGGGCACAGTGAATATATCTTACCTCTGCGTGTCGTGGTCAGTCTCCGACAAGGAAAACGGGGACAGTTTACGATCAGAAAACTTCGAAGCAGGACGACGATGTCTACAGTTTCATCAGTTGCGTCCCGACTAACGATAAAATATTGCGCTTATAGGTCGGGAACCTATAGGTTACCATTTCATCACACATTGGTCCGACGAGTAGAATTTTCCTACTCTCCGGCCAGTTCCAGCAATAAATTGCTATCTTTCGCATGGTTCCCAAAATTAGCAACTGGCTTCTCTTTTGCGAAATTTACACATGTCTGAATCAATGGTTCCTCCTGTAGTTGTATGAGTTGGACGACTAACGGGAAAGCCCAATTGAGTACCGTGGAATTCCGGCGAAAAAGGATTGGCTCGAGAGCGCTCGTCAAGTCTTCGAGCGAAGGATAGGCCAGTCTGAGAGTGAGATTCATTTAAACTTGATTGCTAGTATGGAGGATCGGCGACTCGTGTGCCAGAAATGATTCAAGGAATTCCAAATAGAGGCCGAAGGCAAACCCGTTAGCAGTTCTCGCTTCTTCTCTGTATTATTGAGATTCGGGGGAAAACTCCGATCAAAAACTCCGAGCTGCCGACTCTATCTCAACTTGCAGGCGGGGGTGGTACAGCAGGGGGTAAGGAGGGGCATCGTGAGACCACGGGAGGTTATGGAAGACGAACAATCAAAAATAGCCTAGTATAGAAACGAGAACATCCGGAGAAGACACAATTATATCCCGCCGATTATGGGATGGTTGGAAATCAGCGCCCAACGTGAAAAGCTGGGCGTTTTCTGGGAGAACGCCGAATCCCGACAGGCAGAGCAGGCAAAAAAAGCCGACTAGCGAAAGGGGTCCGCCATGAAATAGCTACAGGGAATGAACAAAATAGAAGGGAGCCTCTTTGCGTCTATGAAAATTGCTTATTTTCGCAACTTTCTTTATGGCATGAATCCAAGCTCCCTAGAATCCGGAGAATTTTTCGGTATCGGAGCATCTCTCATCTAGTGTATGCATCGATAGAAGAAGCACTTTTTGGAGATGACGAGTCAATTCCAGATTCTGGGGCCCAATTTTTCGGCTTAGAGCTCGATATCAGCCACACAGGCAGGCCCCGAGCAGACTGATCTCCCTGGCTCTATCTTTGGGTACTCCGATGATTCCCATCGAAGAAGAGTTTTCGAAAGTGCCCCTCGCGACAGCGAAGCTCTGATCCGAGATATAGTTCTAGCCGGCAAGGAGGCGAATTTCTCTAGCCCACGATTGCCATGTTGAACACTCCCTGATGGCTGAATTATCGCCCCGATGTCATGGTTTCGCGAGCTGCGATTCGCTCGTCGGGCTTCTCTTTCGACACATGATCTTGATCGCCCCTGCGATATGATTCTGGGGCATTTGGATGGTTCGTCGCTCCTTCTATGACAGAAATGAAAAGGGTCCAGAAGGTGAGATCGCAGTGATAATGACACAAATCATGGAAAATAAGAGTTGATTTACGTCGAGGATTGCCCTTCCTGATTTCCGAGGATTGATGGAGAGCGTGGCCATTGTTGAAGCGGCGGTCGAGCTCGTCAGAATTATCCGCTCTGCTTTTCCCGGTCGATCGTTTCCACAGATCCCTGCGCTTGACTGAGTCGTCCACCCTCGATCGTTGGCGTTGCAATCCACAACACGGCAAATCTCCGTACGTCTGAAGTCTCCCGTCGATCAGAGTCTCCCTGGCTCCATCGATGGGCTCTGACTCAGGAGCCATCCGGAAATAATCTGTGACGATATCTAGCGTTCGGCATCCGCACAGAACGGGCTGCCCGCGCGACCCAGAAACGCGAGCAGAAGAAGCTGACCGAAGCCGGGGCCCGCGCATGAGCCATCTAAGAAAGGCAAGAGCTCTGCGTCAAAAACTTCGCTTGAGCCACTTTCGTTTTCCGCTCAATGAAAGATCCCTGACGTGTTTTTGAGAATGTCGCGACTCTTTTCCCCCGGAATTGAGCAGCGCGGCTTGGAGCGCTTCCCCAAGAAAGAAATATTCTTGATAAAAAGGATGATACTCGAAGTGCACTTTCGAGCTCGTTTCGGGAGCATATTAGGCCTCTATCGCTGCAGCACCTGCGATGCAGGACCTCCGAATCTTCGAACTGATTATTCGTAGCGAATTTTTGTGACGAAGGGAAATTCCAGCCAAAGCTTCCAAATCAATTCATCGAAATCCCTCTCTCTCGAGCGTGTAATGGAAAGCCCCGAGGATGCTCACAGGATTTAGGGTTGAAGGTGTCGTACGGTGTTGGGGCTTACCAAAGATGAATTCGCGAATACGTATCAGGGCGGATATCTCCAGGGACCGTCCGCGGAAAGTCGATCAAGTCTAGCCTGTGTCGAGCTTGGGACTCAAGAGGAGTCGTAAATTACCAGCACTCCGGTCATCATCGCCATGGAGCAGAAGCTTGTCTTCCGAGGAACGCCTTATTCTCCGAAGCGACAGACCTATATCGATCGGCCATCCCAAGAAGCACTCAAGCTCAACGCTGAAGTTTCCCGTCCGCTGGCATTCTCCGCATGCAATAGATATTGCTTGGCCACACAGTTTCCTCGCAGGACACGCTCGAGAATTGTGGTCTGGTAGATTGTACGCTCATCGCTCACTCAGTCTGTGTACGCCGAATTTCGCGACGTGAAGTCGTTTTTTCTGAGGCGCCGCTTTCTGGGTTAACGAAGTCTGCGCTTTATTACCACCACCAGGCTCGGTGAGCGGACAGAAAGTTTGTCCGAACGTGTCGATTTGTCGTCGCGCGTGGATCGGGTCTCGCGTTTCGATTACGAATAACGAGGAGATGGTGGGAGAGCTACTTGCGGGCGTCTCTCGATTCCTCGTGTTTTTGTGCGAACTCCGGTTCTGAGCATACAACGTGCCTACGTCCTAGATTCGTCTTGATGACTCAGCGGAAACCTCCCGGCACAGCTTTGCCGGTAAGTCAGAAGAATCCGCCCCGCCTTTATGGTGCGGTGTGCCACCGGATCAGCTCTGAAGATTGGACGTTCGGTCCATTTCCTGGTTGAACGAGTCGGGTGAGGCCCAGCTGACGATCTCTGGATATAGAGACGGGGCTCAGGTTCGAACCTCCGCAGCAAAGAACACCGATTGAGCTCTCACCGGCTGTGCGGAATTCTACCTCCAGGGCATACAGTTTCTGTCGGTGCCGAGGGGACCGACTTCGAGTCAAAAGCTCTACAGTACGAGAAGCTTGGGAACCGGAGTCCTCTTTCTGACTCGCTGGGCATCAGAAATAATTCGTGGATGAAAGCCAGGAAATATAATAATGGCATTAACGTCTTCAACGATGAAGCCCCCTGGGTTTGCGGGCCGACCGACCCGGAGCCAAACAATCGGTGCGATCCAGAAACGTTGAGATCCGCGTGGCTTCCTGCCATCCATCCATTCTCTATCCGCTATCTTTCTCTTTTCCGATTCGTTGTTCTCTCTTCCTTCTCGTGCTGCCCCAGTGACTGACTGACTGACTTGCTCTGTCTGGCGGGTCGCTTGTCGGCGATTCGATGGCATCCACTCCGGACTTCACTTTCACTTCCGGAAGCGTCGTGAAGATACGCTCGGCATCTTCGGCATGACCTCGTTTCGGTCCCTCATCGCAGGGAGAGGGTCTCGTTCTGTCCGCCGTTCTTAAGCTACTCTTTTGACGGAGTCGAGTCAGAAGCAAGAGACGAAGGCACCATGGTAAGTGGTGTCCGTAGACACGAATTCCGATTGTCAGCTCTCGGGAACTCGGTGTCCGGGCGAGGCGTTCGGTTACCTTAGAGTGGGAGCCCCGTGTCGTCGTGTAGCGATGTGGGCTCGATTCTACCGCGAACAGTTCTGGATGTGACCGGTGTTTGAATTCTCTCTCGAAACGGGAGTTTGAATTTCGTGGCCCCAGGTCGGGAATCGGCCCAGTGCGTCGGAGAATCCGAGTCGTCCTCCGGAAGTCTTTCACTCGGACTCGCTCGACACCTGTACGGAGTGAGCTCATGGGTCCACAGAAATTCGTCTATCCGTTCGGACAGCCGGCACCGATTCCACTCGTCGAGGACTTTCGCTCCCGGCGATCGTCGTTGCGAAAAGCCGACGTCGGTCGGTGCATGCCGAGATCCGGATGTCGCTCATCCGTCAACCCCATCGTGAAGCAAACACGATCACGGAGAGTTTCCGACAGAAAATTCCGCGAGGAGGGCAATGGCGCCGATTCGTCGTTCGACCGTGCTTGAGTGAAGGAGGAAAATGATGTTTTCCTGTTTTGCCATTTCCTTGTGCTCACGGGAGCGCTCTCTTGCCCCTTGTGTCGATGCCTGGAAACCGACGGCGTTTGATGCCGATTTCTCATTCCAGGTGAGCTGACGGAGCTCGACGAACTTCCTGTGGATGGGGTTCGATTCAGATGGAGGCCTCGAACAATTCCTCGCGCCGCTTGATCGACCGCATCGGTGAGTTTGCCAGAACGAAAAAGCTTCGGTCCACTATCGCGGAATTGAAGCGCTCCATGGTCAGCGAAACTTCCTCTTGAGAGAAGCGCCTTACTCTCAGCCCCCTTTGGACTCTTTGTGGACGACCCCTTTCGGATGAGAATTCGCCGTGGAGACCGCTCATAAGCCTTGAATTTTCGCAGGGTTCACTACACCCATATCATCTTGCTGTACGCCGTGACTTTGCTGGCTTTCGTTCAATTCAGCGTCGCTAGACATCGCCGACTCGAGCGAGTGTTACGGACATCGATGGCGCCATCACGTAGAGCTCAGCGGTCATGGCAGACGACTCTATCGATAAGATGATCGGGGTTGTATCGAGGAACGCGGATGAGGATAATCCCTTCCCACCTTCCCTAGCTAACTCCTTCAGTCTATTCCTTCGTACCATACCGTCAACGGCCCCCTTCGCCATAATCTGCTTCTCAAACTGGAATCCTACCCCATCGCCCTTTCATCCTTCCCCCGAGTGCCTCCCGTCTCAGTCAGACTAGACCCACCAAAGCTATCTAGGATATTGTATTTGGACTCCGGCTTCATGGAGAAGGCCAGCCTCAAATTCGCGAACGCCAAATCCGCCGCCAACTGTCGATCGAGAGTCGACCTCTCTCTTCCGAAAGACATATCGACTTCGCTCTGCGTTTCTTTCTTTTGAAGACGACACAAGAGAAGTGAAATGAGTTTCCAAGATTTCGTTATCGTGACGGACGGACTCAAACCAGATGCTGGCGTCTGCTTGACCGACTCATCGAGTGACCGACTCATCTACTACAATCATTCTAGCATCTTCGCAACTGAACTATGGCTTCTCTCTACTCTTCGCTCATAGATATCCCCCCTCCCTCCTATGGAGATTTCCGGCAGTCATCATCTGCACCTCAAACTCGACTGCTCTCCCAGCTCGCCCTACTTCCCGGAGAATCTCGGCCGCTTGAGCCAGGCTACCTATCCAGGCTGCACCCCTCACTTCACTACTTCTGACCTCAGAATTTCAGCTATATTTCCGCTATGCTTTCCTCCTGAGAAACTCAAGAAACTTCTGAACTTCTTCTCCTCGCTCGCCCAGTCTCTGACTCTTCTCTCTCTGGAGAAAATCCTCTTTCCCTGAACGACTCCTTTCGATCTCTCGCTCATTTCTCAACTGATCTGATCTTCCGCGAGTGAAGCTTCATTCGTCACTCCCATCTGTTCCTTGCTCTCCATTCCAGCCAAAGCTTTCAGACTTCTCTCTCACTAGCTATCATTCATCAGATGAGTCCGAGTTGCTCGTTGTCGCGACTATTGTTACCCAAAAAATCCCGAAAAATCCCGTTCAAAAAGCGCCGTAGCAAGCGAGCGTTTGCTTCCGCTAGAGTTATACAATAATATTTATACACAACCGGGCTGGTTCCCTATACTTTTACTTCAAGGTTGTAAACTTGTACAATAGGCAAAAAGATTAAAGAAATAAAGTATTTGAAATTCTTCATCTATTGACAACAGCACCGTGCCCATTATGCCATCCTCTTCGAATGGAAATGATTGGCTTCTTTCGAGCCCTCCCCGGGCGCCAGCTGTACAAGAGCATTGCCGTCGATTGAGAGCAATTGCGATGATCCGGGGGTGATAAGTGATATTGAGGCTCGTCAATGATGAACGGTAGAGCCTGCCCCTGTCTGATATGGCTGTGCATCACGATTACTTGTCGTTTATTCTCGAGAAAAAAATATGAACAAGTTTACAAAGCGCTTCAATCTCATCTCCGAGTCCGGCGCCTCCGAGCAGTATTTACCTTGCGGAAAAACCGAAAATTCAGCCTACTTCATGAGCTCACGGTCGTCGCGAGCGCTCTATTGAGTTCCAGTCTCGAACGGTCCCCCTGAACGTAGGGCGCCACCTCACTCCTTTGATTTACGTAGAAGAAACTCGGCAGGGAAATCGAATTATAAATCAACGCATTCACAGATTCGAAAATCTCCGAAGATTCCGGAGTGGCAATGTAAATCCATTTGTTCACTGGATCAACCGCACGAACAATACCGAAGCCCAGACATTCGAAAGCCTCGCCCTGACCCTTCCGGTCGTTCTGGAAGAACTTGGGGAACAGAGGTTTCGATTTGCTTTTCAGTAACAAGCGATCGGGGACTCGGCAGAGGGCGACCATGTTGCCGTTCATGAGATACAAGATTTCCTGATTCGGCGCGACACCGCTGATCTCGTGCAAGGCGACCTTGGACCACGGAATGGCATTAGGGGTTTTTTCCATGATAGCAGAGCCTTTGAAATATCCGATGATGGACGCTTCCCGGTGCATTGCGGCAGTCACTGCTTTGGTATAAGGATCTCGAGCGAATAAGGACTGCAACGGTGAAAGCTGGGTCACTGCCGGCGAACAGATCACCTCCTTACACGGCCACGCCGTGGTCGGCACTTTGAAGTCAGCGTCCAGACTCAATAGTCTCGTCGGCTCGACGACGTTCAATATGCTCCCGAATAGAAGTTCCCCTATGCCATTCAGCCAGCCCATCGTGTTCACGAGAAGGATGTAGTTCGCACAATTGCTATCGTGAAGGTGCTGCATGAGCAATTCGACGCTACGCACGTACATGTCGGGGTGAGCCCCGGGGGTCGAACCTCCTCCGACGAGGAACGATTTCTCCGGCCTCACCTGGTGGCTACTCGGCGGTCCCATGAGAGTCTCGGTGACCTCTACCAGTGAAACACAGCCAGGGGGCGTGAACTCTGTTTGCCCCGGATCGAGATCCAAAACCAAGATCGCGCAAGTCGTCCGCTCGCTGTCGCTGCTGTCGTTCCGGATACGTTCCAGGAGAAACCTGTTACAAAGCGCTCGTATCAACGACGATTTCCCGGAGTTTCTCGAACCGCCCAAAACTATCCGCACTGGTTCTCTGGCGGCCACTTTCGAAACACTGGCGACGACGTCGTCGAAACGCCGATTGCTCGGCACTCCATTCGATTGCAAGGGGAACACGTAAAATCCCAGGGATTCCCATGAGTTTTCAGGGGTTGAATCGTCCGCGGAACTGAAGTTCGGCTTCAAGTTCGTAAAGTTATCGGGTCTGCCCTGAATGGCCACTATAGTTTTCGTCGGGTACCGCGTGAGCAGATCCTTTGCCTTATTCAAAGATCGACTCGCTCCGATGCGCTCCAAATTTTCTGTCAGATTCCCGGTCTGGCTCCTGGAAGAGGAAATGAAATTATTCGGGCGATCCGTAATCCGAGGCGTTGCGCCCAATAATCATCTTCATTTTTTCCGCCGTGCTCGTCAACTCACTTTTGGCCTCTGTTGGTGAGCACAATGCAGCTTCCTGGAACAGATTCCAGCGGTAGGACGAGGTTTTCGGACGCCGAGACTTTCACTCCGTAAAGCCCCACGGCTCCCTGCAGAATGAGCATGTAACCCGATCCTCCGAAAGCGGCGCAGGCGAATTCATTCATCACGATGTACATGATTCCGTGGTGTTGGAACATTTTCAGACCGGCTTGTTTCGAGGGAACGCACGATACAAGCGATTCTCTGTAAGACAAATGGATTTCCCATCTGTCGAATTCTCCGAGGACAAATTCGCAGGGGATTCTATGGGCAGGACAACGACTCCGGGTCTTACCCCTGTGGCGTATTCGACTTCGAGATCGATGAGGAAGTGAAACTACTACAGCTTCTGAAAGTTCCGTCACTGGAACTACGATCAGTCTCATTAAGGTCTTCGGCGTCGTCATCCTCGTTCGATAGGACGCCAGTGATGTCTGAGGGGCTCTCTTTCTCCGAATCACAGAGACTTTTGATTCTCTGAGCGAGGAGGTCTGCGGAAGATGTGGATCAGTTTATCGCTCTTCTCGCGCGCGGATCATAGCATCCACAGAGGATACCCGGCGCAGCAGAGTCACAGCCTCAACGAGACGCCAACTCAGCCGATCAATGTGGGCGAACAAAAGCTCTACGAAGAGAATCCGCATTCGATGAAACCCATGCGAGGTATCCCCTCATGTCCCGACTAACCACAAGGTTCACTGCTGATGGAGCGCTCTTTTCCCCTCGTGTCCCGACTGCGCTTCGAACGATCTGTGAGGCACAAATGATCTCTGTTATGGTTTCGAGTCGCATGGGGTCATTGGATTTCTTCTCATGGGCAAGGTTCATCGAATCCGAGCTGCAGATAGTCAAGGTACCTACTTTGCCGACGAGAGGACAGTGATACAGAAAACCCTCGTTTGTCTCCTACTTTGCGTTTCATGTTCGATTTGAGAGAAGTCGTCATCTCCCCCAAGCTGGTCGTGATGAACCTGTACGGTTTGGCAACCTTGCCCATTTTGCAAGCAAGGGCTCCAGTACGAAGGACGGAGCTCTCGAATTCCCTTCTTCCCAATAAAAATAATACCGGTCAAACACCACAAAAACAAGTTCTACTGCTCGCTCCTGTCGCGGGAGAGTGGTGGGTTGGGTAGTGGAGAGCATACCCTTCAGACGTTTATTATTCGACGGGAAGTTGAGGGCACGGGAGCTCACTATAATGCGGAGCTCGTGGTTTTCACTGAAACACTCATTTTTGTCGCTCTCCATGAAATCTCTTCCGGCTCGCTTCCCTCACAGGTTTGTCTCGCCTGATCGAGCCCCGCTCTGCTCGTACAGATCCAGATAGGGAGATATCGGTTGGTCCGCTCCGCCTGAGGTCGCTGCTGTCGTTTATCGAGAGTAGTGTGCAGATATTCCATGAAGTTGTAAACACTGTTCTCACATCGTCTTGTTGGACGAGACCTCCGGCTGTTGGAAGCAAACTAGTGATTGATCCGAGACTGAGTTTCCTCTGTCCAGAGGATCGTCTATTAGAGGTGAGTTGTGTTCGAATTCGAGCTTGAGAAATAATTCACATTGCATGGCTGCTTCGACGAAAACTGTGGTGTGGGGAATCTCTTCCAGTATCTGCGGTCTCTCACCTGTCAGGGTACTGTGTTTCGGCGCCAAGACAGTAAATTGGTCAGGTTCATGTTCCTTCATCTCTGCTATATGATTCGTTGATCGAGATTAGGATTCCGTGACGGCCTGCTCGAGTCTCGATGCAAGTCTCAGCGGGAGTCGCCTCAAAGTGGAGTCTTCATATTCCATTCTGATCGGTAAAATTTCCGGGCCGCTTCCTCCTGAAGAATTCAGAAGCGCAGGCTCCGGTGAAACATACGCAACTCGGTGCTGGAATTCCCAATCCTCTACCAGGGTCGCGCTGGAGCATCCTAGTCTTCTCCGAGATCCGCTCTCGGTTTCAGGAGGCTTCCGATTTCTTCGCAGGACGTCCCACTGCTCGCGATTCGACGTCTCCCGTCAGGATTCGCTAATCAGCGATTTTTCCAGGCCCGGCCATGCAATCCGACAAAGACACAGACAAAGCCGCTCCCGCACCCCTCCAGCTCTCTATGCAAGATTTGCTCACCCAACTCGACGAATATCAACCGACGATACCGGATGCTGTGGCGTTGTCATTCATGACTTGTGCGGGTTTGGAAACCTCTGATCCGAAAGTGGTTCGGTGAGTCTCCCTCGAAGCATGATTCCTCCTCGGGAACTTCTCGATGCTCGAAGCTCCGATTGAGTTCGGTGGACGGAACCCCGCTCTGATAGACAAGTTCTCCCTCTTGCAGATTGCTCTCGCTCGCGGCTCAAAAGTTCATCGCAGACATCTCAAATGATGCTCTGCAACACTGTAAAATGCGGGGCGCTGGGCAGCCGTCCAAAAAGAGTCCAAAAGACAAGAAATTCGCTCTCACAACGGAGGACCTCTCGTCAGCGCTGTCAGAATATGGCATACAAGTGAAGAAGCCAATGTATTATAATTAGGCTTGTAAAGATATACTGAGTTACTGCCGCGGGGGTGTTACGGCTGCCACAATGTAAAGAATAAATCACCCATGTAAGCGATCGATCATGAGTTCTCATCGCTGTTAGTGCGAAGCCTTGTATGGTTCTCAAGAAACATTAGAGTTTCGTGCTCTGAGAGAAGGGCAATGAGCCCGAGCGTATGCAGGACAAGTGCCGAATCCCTATACGTGGGATCGAATTGTCGCATGATTGAATCCGTTGGAGTCTTCCTCGTGTCGACGTTCTCTCATCCGATGCTTTGTTCCACTGCCTTCCGCATCGCAGTTTCCCGATATTGGCGGCGAACCGTATCTATGCACATTTTTTCCGCACCCGACTGCATAACTGAAGTCAGACGACCCAGGTATCACCGGGTAGCAACCTATTTCTTCCCAGGACGGATCGCGGAAACAAATCCAATTGATGGTGGAACGCGGGTTCTCTCAGCGCGCCTAGTCATCGGCTTCCTTTCAGTTGGATACGATTCTCCAAAACTGTTGTCCGCCCGACTCCGGGCGACCTACAGGGCCAAGAAATCGGGCAATCATCGAATGAGCACGCTGATTCTTCGAAAAGCTTCACCATCTTTATTGACAATGTTCGCTCCCCATATATTTTTCTTTGAAGCCGAATTATCCCTGAGCGCCAGCGAATCCCGCCGGATTCGGAGCGCCACAGACCGTGTCCCGCACGACGCGGGTTTCTCAGTCGAAGAGACCGAAACCCATGTCGTCGTCTTCTTCTTCTTCTGGTTCCTCCTTCTTCTCTTCCTTGGCTGCGGCCTTCGATGGAGATCCACCTGCCCCGGCGGCCGGGGCGGCGAGAGCGGCGAATTTGGACGGATCCTTCAAGTACTCCTTGGCGAGCTTGGCAGCTTCGAATTCGATGTCGGTGCTCAGAGCGATCGATATGAGGTTCTTGAGTCCGTTGACGATCGAGTGAGGAGCAGAGGCCAATGTCGGGTAACCGATCTTGAGAGAAACGGCGGCAACGTTGCGGACTCCGTTCATGAATCGAGCCTTCAGGTCTTCGGGGGTGATGTCGAGGACTTCAGGAGCGAAGATGGTTCCGTTGTCGTAGACCTGAGGGCATGGTTAAGGATTTTAGGGATTCATCCAGGAACTTCTGGACACCTCCATCCGGTCGAGGTCTCTCAGATTGGACAAGCAAATTTATCACATGGTGATTCAAAAGAGGTGTCAGAATAAAAAGCTTGAATCATCATTTCAGCGGAGTGGAGGCATAGCACGAAACGCCAAGGTACTCACAGCCTGGATGATGAGACCGTACGAGAAGGGCGAAATGTTCAACATGTTGAGGAGGGTCGCTTCAGAAGCGCCGACCTTGTCTCCGACCTTAATAAGATGGATGTCGTTGATGATTTCGATCGTTCCCTTGGAAATCTTCGTCGGGATGTGCAGAGCTTGGAAGAAGGAAGTCTTCTCGGGTCCGAGACCGGTGTTTTGCGCAGGCACGTGGACATCGACGGGGGCGATGGCTCCGGCACGGGCGGGGGCCTGAACCTTGTTGTTCATGATCTTCTCACGCACTTCACACAGATCTTCCTTGGTGAAGACGAAGCCCACGTTGCCCTTGATGCTGGGCAGCAGTTTTTCGAGAGCCGGGTTGTTCTCCAAATGACCCTTAATGGCCTTACGCATCATCGTGTTCTTGCCCATGAGCAGCACGGCGGAGCTACGCAGGGAAACACGAATCTGCTGCATTTGCTTGGAACCTGGAACGAAACTCCAATTGAAACATATCCGCTTTCTTGAGTCGTCTGCGAACGAATCGCCTGTGCAGTATAGAGTGATGCATCGTCAGTTTTAGAACACGATTAACACACGGGAATTCGTAAGAGGTGTCAGAATTAATTATGTTCAATCATCAGTGAATAATGTCCCGCACTTCATAGACAATCTTATCGCTTCCGAGACGGTTACACTCACCGACATTGTCAACGCCGACGATGAAGC
Organism: Galendromus occidentalis; assembly: GCF_000255335.2. NCBI lineage: Eukaryota > Metazoa > Arthropoda > Arachnida > Mesostigmata > Phytoseiidae > Galendromus > Galendromus occidentalis. Next base: position 501,703 of record NW_003805439.1, read on the forward strand.
ACTTCGGGTACTCATCCATAAGCTGTACCAGCTTGAGGAAGTAGTTGGACTTCCACGTCGGTCTGTCCCCCTTAACCATCTCGAAAAGCAGTTAGGGGTTATCCGAAGATATATTAAGGACTGGAAAGGAAAAATCACGAACAGTCAGAATCGTTCCGGTTGCCATCCATGGGTCGTCCTGCACAGAAAGAATGCATCGCAGCGGAGGTCGCTCGTGTTTACATCGATACATTGGTTCAGACAGAAGCAAATGAACCCACGGAGGAGTCGTACAAGAGGTGTCAGATTATATTTGCTTGCTCATCATGGATTTTTGGTACCAGGTTATCCCAACATTTCAGAACATCCGCTCGTTGCTAGACGAATAATTTTCCAAGGGCTCCCGAACCGACAGGCCACGTGTTTACGGCAAAGAACAGTATCCGATCGATTCCGACGTGTCGATCAGCTCGACTCGGGCCCTCGGGTTTCTAGGGTGACCGGTTCTAGGAGCGCCAGCAAGGGACGGATGTCGAGATGGATAATTGAACGAAAAATAGATTTTCCCCACATCATGCATCCTACCTGGTAGACCGAACGATCGGAAAAGGCTTCGAAACCGGATTTCGACGCAGACGATGGCGTCCTGAAGTGAGGGCGCTGCAAGCTGCTCGCGGTATTTTTCGAATCGGGTGTTCTACAGACTTTTGGCGCAAAACCGCTGGTGAGACGGAAAGCCTGTCGCACTCATCCGTGATTCTCCGAAAAGTCATCCGAGCGTGTCATCGACTTTTCCGCACTTGCATAATTATGCAGCTCCTGATAAAGTGGTGAGCTCGTGGATCCGTGGGAATGGGAGGATCAATTGTCTCGCGGCATCCCTGATCCCTGGTTGTCTACAGCTGTTTAATCAGCTGAGTGAGTCGTTTCATAGAATAAATGAGGATATGCATACTCAGTGTATGGTGGCGGTCTGGGACGGAGGAGACATTTCGAATAGCTTCCCCGCGCGCGAGCGGGAGGTCTCTGCCGAACGGCATCCGCTGATGTGTGATTTTTCGTTTTAGCGCGATGGAACCTGCCTCTATTCCGGAGTGGGGCATCGTTGAGCTTCAAGGGGACATCAAACATCGGGAGGGTGAAGAGAGTCCCCTCAACGATCTCCACGTCGGTGACCTGCACTTCACCAAAGATGTGAGTATGCTTCTCCACGCTGGCATTCACTTATTCAGATGACAAGCGGTGGTTCGCGGCTAGGAAGCTTCTTCTCTGAATCGAGTCATTCGAGCCGGACAGGCAAGACTTGCCATTTTTTTCTGATTGCCTTCGCAGGGGGTACCGGTGATTCTCATCGGGCATCATGTGCTCTACGGGAAGGTGGTGAACCTCGCCAGCCCCTATATGGTCACCAAACGTGTCCGCTCAGAGAAGGGAACATCGTTCGAAGTTCAGGCTGTAATCAAGTCCAAGGTCGTCTTCAGAACTCGACCGAAGCCCATAGTGACGAACGTGGCAAAGAAATAGCTGTGGAGAGATATTTCGCCTAGTCTCGAAATCGTGGTGAAGAGTGCCCTCGCTCCAACCCATGACCACAGGCCGGGGACGTGCGCTACGGCCGCAGCGCAGTTCCGCACTCGGAATCCGCTCTCTGTAGCAATAACCAAACTATAGCGCCAAATTTTCTTAGACGGTTTCGGTGATCAACAGCTCGCTGAATTTATTTTAGAAATCGACGATGTGATACTCAAATGAAGAACAATTGTTCCCACATCGACGGTGAGATTGCTCTCATCCAAGGTGTCACGTCAAACAGTTCGTCCGCTTAGGAATAAATTCGTGTGAGTCCTTCCGGCTCCTGGAAAAGAGTACACTTTCGGAGCTAGGGACCCGGATATGAGAAACTCGAGAGTCAGTTCGACGACGGCCGGCTCTGATCAGCGCCCGCTCTCTCGAGATCCTTTATTTCGAGGATGTCACTCTTCAACTTCAGCTTCAGAATTTCTCGGAACAATTCACTCCTGGAAAAGATTGGGACTATTGAATGATTCTACTTGTCTCGAACTCCTTCTCTCCTTCCTCAATATGTATATGGCCTGTAGGGTTCAGGTGGGCTGCCAGCTTTCGTTGTGCCTCTGGGAACTCAGATCCCGTGGCTATTCCGAGTAAAAACGCGCAAATGAGATGTCTTACTTGTGATCCGGGTTCGTGATGCCCATTTTCTCCAGGGAACACTCGTTCATCCGAACCAAGCTCCGTCCAGTGATATCATGCTCGAGAAACAAATGAGCGTACATAGTGTGTTGGTCAGCGCAGCAACGTTTCAACCATCGCATCACGTCCGCATTCTTCCAGAGAACGACTGGAACCGGTGTTTTCTTCCGGAGCTCGTCGTCATTCGTGCTAGCTTGACTCGATGTATTGGATCCCAGCAGGTGTCCAGCTGATTGTGAACTCTTCGCTGCGAAATAAATTGAACTTCATTGACCAGGGTCAGGAATGGTCTTCACTTCCGAAGAATCCGACTCCTAAGTGGCTGATCTCACAACAGACTCCCCCTGACAAGATGAAATCACGCTATCTCATTAAAAAAACACGCAGGGCTTTATTATCAAAGAAGTATAAAATTGGAGTTATGCACATAATTCCGGATCGGGTCGAGTTTGACAATGTGCTGTGAACCGACATCGAAATCCACTATCGAGTCGGCATCGACCATGACGCCCGGCGCGGCTTTCTTCACCCTGCAGAACACGTAATGATCTCTTTCTTCGGCGCGCTCGGGCAGACTCAGCTGTTGCATTCCCGTTGGCATCTGGCTCAGGGCAGATGCGTGAAAATGCTTGAAAGTAGCATTGACTACATCGTCGATGAAGGTCCGTTCTTGGTCGGACAGCAAAACATTCATATCCGGCGCCGGGCGCTGAGGTAGGAATTTGTGGATCTTTTTGAGACGGCTCCGCAAGTAGTCGTTGATCAGGTACTGAATTCTCTCAACCTCGAGTCTGTGGAGTCCCGCCCGGAGATCGCTCGCCTTGAGCTGCGCGAGACCTTGCCGCATGTGATCGAGTTGATCCAACAAACAGTCGACCAATTCTCCTTGATACGGCAGGAGTACTGGACAGTTTCGCTCCGAGATCCACCACTCCTGGAATCGCTGAGCGACTTGAGCGGCCGAGGATAGCTCCTCGACCTCGTTGTCGGAGTTATCGGACATTTCGACGACCCCTAATCAGGCTCCTCTCTTTTTTCGGATCGCACAACGGAGTTCAGAGATTTTCCTCGCACTACGGAGGGGTTAGCAGTGAGCAGCGCGCCCAGAATTCCGAAACCACTGATCGACTTCCGGCGGAGAGTGGAGTTTCGTGGAGTGCAAACCCCTTCATATTCCGGTGTCACCAGAGCTCCGCAAATCAATTTCATTCTGTTATGGTAAGTCCCCCCGGCCACTCGAAGAGTCCGGGATTTCTGGAGCCTGAGACTAGACCGCAGAAGGATTCGATCTTAAAACTCACCAAGTCCGCTTGTGTCGGTCAAACGCACCATACTTGGCCCACTGAGCAATTCTTTCTATTGCGAGAGATTCCACGGCTCTCACAAAAATTCTAGGATTCCACGATTTAGCCGTGGAGTTCGCTTGATCTGGAGTGGAGATGCGGACGCTAAAAGCTTCGGCTTGTTGGGTATTGTTGCTTGTTGTGACATTGATGATGATTATGATTCTGCTTCGGCAGAGAGGGAAGATCTTTCCTCCCTTCCAATCAATCTCAGCCGGCAGCGGTCCTTCGAAGGTTCGCGCGGTTTCGGAGCCTTAGCCGGGAAACGATGGATACGCGAAGCAAACTGGCGTCCTGTAAAATAGAAACGCGGTGCTCGTACGAAGAGCGATCTCTGAGAAACTGTGCTCGAGAAATGCTGAAAAACGAATTTTCCTCAATCAGCTCGATAGCAAACCGGCATCCTGACGTACAATGACAGAACTTCGATCTGCGACTGACAAGGGCTTGATGGTTGCAAAAAAAACTTATCCGTGGAGCTCTCTTCATCTTGCAGATTTCGTGGAATGGATCATCGGGCAGGTTTCTTGCTCCTTCACTTCACCGATCGGAGTCTGGAGTATGGGGAATGATCATTTAAAGGGAACACTGCTAGCGAACGATGTCGAGCGTGGCATGCGTCGTTCCCGCGGGAGGCATAGGCTCGCGTATGGGTTTGTCGACACCGAAGCAGCTTCTGAAGATTCACGGAAGAAGTATCTTGGCTCACACCTTGAGCAATCTCGAGAAGATAGCTGCGATCGACCTCATCGTGGTGGTAACCTCTTCCCAATTGAAAGAGAAGATACAGGACGAGGTCGATAGAGTTCTGGAAGACTGGTGAGCTCTAATATCGAGAAGCGGTCATTCGCCATCATCCGACTTGTCCGACGGGCAAGCTTGAGAATGCGAGTTTTTCGTGCGGTCTTCCAGCGCGGGGTGCCCGATCGAAGTCGTAATAAGGAAAGGAGTTGATTCGAGACATGCTTCGATCAAGACCGGGGTTGATTATTTGAATGGTCGGGGATTCAGCACCGTAATCGTGCACGACGCTGTACGTCCTCTCGTTCCTCGCAAAGTAAGCGGCCTCACTAGCGACCGATTAAGGACATCAGACAGTCCTATAATAATCAGACGGGGATTATCCAGCTCGCGTTGTTTTTAGCTCGTGGATGATCTCTTGGAAGCATCGGGCGAATGCGGTGCCGCAGGACCGTGGATAAGTCTCGTGTCGACCGTTCTGAAAATCGACGCAAAGGGATCGATGCAATCGACCATTCCCAGATATCCGGACGAGAATGGCGATCGTTTCGTGGCTAGCGAGATGCCTCAGGTGTTCAGGTTCGGCTCCTGGGATTTCTAGTGATATGAGAACGCATGAAACTAAATAATTCTATCCAGGCATTTTCCGCCCCATGGATCGCATTTTCTTGGTTCCAGATACGACATCCTGAAGAGAGCCTATGAATGCTGCGATCAGCGCGAGCTCTTGCACGGAACTGAGTGCTTGGAGCTCGTTCGTCGCTATTGTGACGTGAAACCAAAAATGCTTGAGGGTGATCGCGACATCCTGTGGAAAGTCACAAAGCAGGCCGACTTGATCATCGCCTCGAATGCTTTGAAGCCTGCTGTAATTCAGCCACCATCGCCATGAGATCCTCGGGATGTGCTGGCGGAGATAGGCCTGCCGATTTCGCCCGGCAGCGGAGCGAGGAGGATCCGAAAAGAAACAAGTACCGAATTGAGCGGATCGGGATTTTCCGGGTCGAGAAATCCGGTATCACCATTTGGTCACAGGGAACACTCGGAAGTATGCAATTAGAATAATGGACCTGTTCATTTGGTATTTACAATATGTCACAAGTGATCCGCGGGAAAACGCTCTGGTACTGGCACTTCCTAGAAGATTTTCCGAGCTCGAAATATTGTACTTATTGCTTGAAACACAAAGAGGACCCGTCCAATGAGTTTCAGTGGGGCGATTCAAATACCGGGAGAAATTATCGATTATACCGTATTGATATTACCGTAATATTTTCCGGAGAGTGTCGGAAAGACGCCTGTCTACTTCTATCATCTAGGTTTTCGTGTCGTCAGACAGATTCGCCAGCAAGCAAAAGCGCCGAATGAACTAAATGTTGTGAGTCGAGAAGGCCTACCAGCCAGTGTGCTCACCTTTCGTTGTCAGTAGATTGTTTTGTGCCTTCCATTTGTTCTACTTTACCTCTTTGCGGTGACGGAGGTAGACCTCTTGGCATATTAAACTTAACGTTTTTCTGCTCGTTCGACTTTTTGGTAATAAAATCGATTGCTGCTAGCGAATCATGACTTCTCCACCGATATGAGACGGATGATTCTGTGAGCCTACCCACAAGCTCGAAAAAAATTCCGCCCCCCCTAAAAAAAATCCTGGCTACGCCACTGGTTTGCATCCACAGAGACACGTCCTTCGTCGAGGACTCTTCAACACAGGGCTCGAGACACAATCTTCTCGACGAATTTCTCGGGCAAATGTTCCGGGGGTAGGAACCTCACAGCGTCTGTCGGAACTCACTTCTGAACTTCCTCCTCCGGGTGCCTCTGACTTTGGCCTGTTCCAAAGCCAAATCCAGGGGTCGGGAGACCGCGCCCTACAATCGCATGTCTCAGCAGGCAACGTCTCTCTTCCTCTCGTGAACGTACTTCGTTAGTAATCGGCCGTGTCTTCTCTGTGAGGACCCGGAGTTTCTCCAGAACTTCAGCGTACTTCGCCTCCATTTCCTCGGGAACCGAAGCGGGCGATGCGTCGGACATCTCTTCTAGAGCCGATATGGTTACTTATTCCGAGGCCTTGCACTAACATTCGGGATCATTGGGCGTTCGTAACCTCAGTGCACGTCGCGTACGCCCGAAGCACGATTTTGTTGATAGCGAAAGCTTGGTAGACCGGAGCAACCGGAGCGCTCCCTCGCAAGATTCTACCAATGAGCCGGCTCGGGCACTGCCAAGTCCAGAGCGTCCGGTATCGGGCGGGGGACTCCCGGGGGATAGGTACTGACCAACTCAAGTTATCGCGACGGAGGGAGATTCTCTATCGATCTTCCTCTCGAATTCATTCCCGCTCGTGAGGTTCTTCCCGATTTGTGGATAATGTAGATCACGGACCGTGGCCTCCCTCGCTGTCAGTTTCATAAATTTCAGGCTTCAGATCAGGAATGGGTACCTTAGAATCCTCAGGCTGGGAGAGCATCCGAATTTTTATTCCGTCACATTAGATTTACGATGATCCTCAATGGTTGATCTTCAATTATTAAGGACCCGTACCATAGATCATGCAACATTCAAAACACCGATAAACAAGTCGATCAAGCATTGCGTTACGATGTAGACGCGGAACATGTGTATAGCATAATTGATTGAACAACATATCGATCGGAACATGAATGGAATGTGAACAGGCTATGCTTATCTAATAGAATCGAGGTGGTGCCACCGTCTGGTTCTCGGTCGATGTGATGGATCTGTTCATATCCTACGTGAAGTCGGTACGAGCCGACGGAGCTCCCCGCGATCTCAGGAGCTCAAGGAGCCTGTTGTCTCAAGAGAGTCAGGACTTTCTGTAGAACATTCGCGTCCCGGTACGCCACGATACCTGCGGCATTCCGAGCTGCTGCCTTGTCGCCTACGTTATAAAGAATCGGGCCGTCCGTCAGGAATTGCCGCACGCCTCCACCCTGAGCTTCCAAAAGAGCGTGAGGAGCGCAAGTGTCCCAACGATAAGTGCTCGTCTTCGAGCACACATATACATTGCACAAGCCGAGGGCCACATTCAGAATCTTGTATCCTGCACCTGCACAGTGCATCACGGTGAACTTTTCGCTCAGTTTTTTTATCGTCTCCGGATCTTCGGTGGACGAGAGTACGATGTCTCTTGTCAATGGCATTCTTCTTATGCTCGACACATTTCCGTAGCTGAAATACGAAATCGTGGATCCTCCTTGTGGGGTTGTGAAAGGCTGGGAGACCACGCCAATGCAGGGGACACCAGATGATCTGCGATATCCTCCGATAAGTATTGTGCAACAGTTCAGCCCGAATTCCGAAGAACCTCCCTTGGAATCCTCATCCCATAGGCCTCGAACGTATTCGTAAGTCCCATCTGCGGACACCGCGATCCATCACTATTCGGTTCAGACTTCCTCTGATGCTAATTAGCACAAGTCGATTATGTTATCATACATGGGAGAGAGGAGAATCAGACCTACCGATAGGGTCTATCCATATTCCTATATCGTCCAGAGGAATCTCCTGACCCCGTAGCTGCGGCCTAACTCTCTCGAAGTCTGCTCGAACCGACTCTTCGACCCGAGGCTCTGCGTGAGCTGCGTGGGCTAGAAGAGCCGCTGCTCTCGCATTCCCGTCGAGGACCTGCCAATAGGGAGAGGGAATCATGGGATGGGATGCTTACTCACTTTCAGTCAGCAGGATGTCATGCTCGAGACGAAAAGCATGAGAACGCGGATGATTGAGCTCAATGACGTGATTTCTATGGACCGACCTGCTCTAGTAGCAGAGCTGTCTCGCCCTCCGTAGATTTCATCTCGACAAATATCCGATGCCCCTTCGCGTTCGTGAACTCGTTCGTTTCTTCGCCATGTATGTGAGTCCTCAGCACCGGGAACTGTGGGAGAAGCGACGAGCTGAGGATTGAGAATATGGGGCGGAGAGGAAAGTCTCTTCGCTCATTTTCGCTCTCAGTGGTTGACCTTTTCCGTTAAATAATGCTTGACCATCTCTTGAATGAAAACGTCGGCCAAAGTTTTGAAATCGTGGAGGAAACGAGTATTCCGCTCTTTCCCGGTCTTCTCCTGGACTAGAAGCTCGAAGAGCTCCTTCTCTGATCGACATTCCCGAGCTATTCGCGCGGCTCTCTCGCTGACTTCGAGTAGGGTCCACAAAAGAAGCGACGCCGGCGTTTCCGTATCCGCGTCGTTTGCCATTCTGTAATAGCAACACCGCCAGGCATTAGTCTGTCGGCTCTCGGAAAATCATCATCCACGCGGATCGCGAGGAAGCGCCAGGAAATGACAGGGAGCCCCTGTGCGGCACTCCGTGCGAAATGGTTCTCCTGACAGCGACGGTCTGACGCGATCTAGCGAAGCCCTACACTTCACGGAATGAAGGGAGTGTCGATCATTACGATTTCCGATCTCATCCATCATAAGTCTCTCGCCAATTAATTTCGATATGATGAATGATCCGGAGGCCTCTCGAAAGGAGTCCCCCTCCTGCCCTCAATTTTATCAAGTCGAAACTGTCACCACATTGATCTAATGGGAGCTGCCCACCACAGTGACCCCAATCTCAGATCCCATCCATCAATCGTAGCTGACTGTTTATGAACCAGAGATGATCTCCACAACTCGCGATATCTCCCCATTCTTCTCACCCCGCAACCTGAGTAAGCGGGATCGGAGAACCTCGCTGTGAAGACTTCCACAGTCGAGACAGCATAAATTGAGCTCATTCCATGGCGACCGCTGCACTCGCAACGTAGGAAAGTCGAGCGCAGATCCATGGCGCGAGTTCTCCGAACCACAGATACATTCTGCAGTGATGTCAGCTGATCGAGAGCTATCCGAGACTCACCTCAAAGGAGCTTTATCGAACTTCGACTTGGGAGCACTCGGAATGGTCTCAATCCACAAAAAGCATCGACACGACTTGACGACAACGAGAGTGGCTCTTGAGACGAGCCCTCCTCTGCTAAAACATTATTGGAGCTTTTCCGCTCAGCTGGAAGTCGGGGAGCAGTGCCACCTTCCTTCGATTACGGCTCTGCGCACTAAACGACGGAAATGCGCGAATAAGGAGAAGACCCCGAGCACTGAAGTAGAATCTGTCAAAGCCATACGACAATGACTGATTCGCATCGAGTTCTCCTGGAAACGAAGAATCCTGGCCACGGTGTATAGGATCCTACTGTCATTGAGTGCTGAGCTCCAGAGCGATAATCGCTGAAACTGAGTATCTGCGATTTTGGCCTCGACCACAGGTATGTATTTGGCCACTCCAATTCGCGTAGGCGTTGACATTTCGAGTATGATCAAAAGACTGGGGGTGTCCCCGATCGGGTAAACGAAGGATTCACGCCGAGTAGCTCAAGTACCAGCCCGCTGTTCCTTCCTCCATTGATCCATATGGCCGGAAAGCTGGTCGCTCGCCGAGAGATAAATCAACAAAGCCTGGATCCTCTCGCGATGAGTCTCCTCGATTAGTCGGCGGAGTAGTCACTCGAAAAGCATAACCTAGGAAAACGACCATGGATCAGAGACTCGTTCCTGCCGAATGAAAAACAGGGGGGGGGGTCGATTTCCATGCTTCTGGGAGGCAGAGATACCTCCCCGCCCGCAACATATGGATTGCGAATGACACTGCTGGGCCCTTTGGCAGCCGCTAGGATTTAGCGCTCCAATGACCCTCCTCATCCTTGACCGTTCGCGCGTCGTCTGAGCCCCATCCGGATGAGCACTGCCCCAGTGGGATGATCAGTTTCGAATGAGTCCCGCGTCGAGCTTTTCTTGAAACAGTTATTTTCATCCATAGAGAAGGAGATGGAGCTGTCAAGCCTCACCGATGCCGCGACCGCGAGCGAGTCCACCGCAGAGACTTCTATGATGTTCTTACAGACGAGAAGCGCCAAACTGATCTCGGGCCTTTTTGTTTGGACTGCGACGCTCATCACATGCCGCCAGGTAACGTAATGAGGTTCGCAGTTTGTCGAACGAGCGGAGGACCCAGATAGTTTACACAGCTTACGTAATTCACTGACCTGTATTCCGACACAGATTTACCTACACCTGAGGAGCTACACGCTGCCCTCGGAGCAACGCTGGATTGTTCGCATTCTATTCTTCGTCCCCATATACGGTTTACAGTCATGGCTGTCGCTGTTGTTCCTCAAAGAGAACTATTACATCTATTTCAATGCTGTGCGTGATTGGTATGAAGGTTCGTAAGCTCCGAACGACGCGTAACATTGCGACGTACGAGTATATGCGAATTATGATCGGATTGATCGTCCGCTCGAGGAAATTCTGGAAAAGATCAAGGCGCGAATCTGAAATCAGACTCTGCTTCCAGCTGTCGTGATCTACAGTTTCCTCTCGCTGTGCTACGAATACTTGGGCGGGGAAGGCAATATAATGGCCGAGATCCGGGGCAAACCGATCCCCACATCCTACTGGCGCGGAACGTGCTGTCTCTCCGGACACACCTACACGATCGGATTCCTGAGGTTCTGCAAACAAGCCACCCTGCAGTTCTGTGCCATCAAACCTCTGATGAGCATCGTGATTTTGCTAATGTACCCGTTAGGAAACTACAACCCGAACAACTGGGAATTCAACTCCGGATCTGTTTACATCTCGATGATCGACAACGCTTCCGTGACGCTAGCGCTCTACGGACTGTTCCTTTTCTATTCCGCGACGAAGGAACTCTTGAGGCCCTTTGATCCAGTTTGGAAATTCTTCACCGTCAAGTCGATTATCTTTCTCTCTTATTGGCAAGGGGTCTGTCTGGCTTTCGTATTCCACAGAGATGACAGAAAGAGCGGCGCGCAACTCGAAGCCGCCACGATTGCCGCTGCGCATCAAAATTTCCTCATCTGCATCGAGATGTTCATGGCCGCATTGGCTTTCCGTTATGCTTTCCCCGTCGGCGTGTACGACAGCAGGAACGGAGTGCCCGCGGCGAGAAGCGCCACGACCATGCAATCCATCTCTTCAAGTCTGAAGGTACGGCCGCGTCCTCGAGCAGGTTGAGCCGTCCGAACTGATACCACCCATACCCATGTGACTCGTGCTTCCGACGGGTTGAAGTCCAGATCCTGACCCAATCGCGGGAATGTTGTTGCAGGAAACCATGAATCCCAAAGATATTATGGATGACGCCATCCACAACTTCCATCCGCAGTACCAGCAGTACACTCAGTACACAAATCCGCAGAGCCGTCAGCGTAGTGCAGCGTCACCGCAGACGCCCAGTGAGTGTCTTGAGCCGAGGTCTCGATATGCTTGCCATGAGATCACGGGTGAAGGCACTCTTTTTCGATTGACACGAGCGTTTCCATTTTTCTCAAGGTACCGAGGTCGAAGTGCACGAGGAATCGACTCCTGCACCCAGCGCCGAAACTGGTAGCGGAATGGCCTCAATAATTCGTTCGGGTATCACTAGGATCGTCGGGCAACAACCGACATCTACGTGCAATGAGCGCACGAATCTCCTCGGATGCGACGAAGACACGCCTTGAAAGTCTCGCATCGCTCCCGGCTGAGGATGCGCTCGGATTAACTCAATCATTAAATTGAATGAGCTCGAGAGGACGGGACTCGGCGAATGATGTCTCGCAACGAGAGAGTCGGATCCGGTTTGACTGAGGGACCGCCTTCGAATGATGCCGTGTTTGTTCGAGAGGTCGACTCGAGGATGATTTCTTCATTGATGCCGAATGCTTCCCAAACGACTTTTCCTGAACTGTCTCCCGCCGACTCCGGGGGACAGCTATAACGATATTATTGATTGAATCTCACGTTTGATCTCACGCGATTGAAGCCCGTGGGCTTCCTATCGACACGCTGCGGCTCCGGCTGAAGTCACGCTAGGGGAAATTAACTGTACATTGATGTCGAGAGAGATGTCTCGAATCTATATTCTAAAGCGGAATGAATGTACTTCTGGATCCCCACACTGCTGTCTTGCTTCTATGATAAGCGTTTCTGCTGGGAGCGAGATCACTGATGCTCAAAAGAGCGTGTTCCCGCCCAATTTGAGGAGTACCACGTGGTTCCGATGGTCGAGTCGTAAAAATTAGAAGACTCGTTGAGTTTCTCACTATGGAATGATTACACTTCTATTCAATCGAAAGAGCATGATTATTTTTCCAGAAATTAATTCACCGAGGGCGAGGGACCAGCCGATGCGTGAGGTGCCAGCCGAGCTCGAAAATTGTCGCGCTAGCCTCAACAAAATCGTATGCACTTCGAGCTGACAATTAAGAGAGCCCTGAACAAGCATGGAGGCGAGCATCCACGTCTCCGAGAAACGAGTGCGGCCGCAGGACCATTCGGACACGCGTTTATAAGTTCATTAAAAAATCATTCGACACAAACCAATTAATCGATCAATCAAACGATACTGTAGCTCATTTAAATAAAACGGCGTTGTTCAGAGGAAAAGGTCGGAGTTTCGGCGGATTCGTCCGAGTTTCCGGGAGTCCCGAACCATAATCGGCATTCTATACATTTCTCATACATTGTGCGCGGTGGCTTTACCCCGTCTCTTGTTCTCAGGAGTTTTTGTGAACGTTACCACCGTTGCTGTCGTTTCTCGAGTCGAGTCCAGCAGATTCCCGACGTCACCGTCTTTCATCTGCTCTCGCATCGTCTGGATATCTTTGGTCAGCTTCCGTATCGAAGCCTCGATGTGCGGAAAATGAATTAACACCTTGAATTTGAACAATCGCTCCGATTAGAGCCTGCTAGGGAAATGGTCAATCAGAATGACGCGGGGCTTTTGTGGACAATAAGCGGCAATGGACTAAAAAATGATGTCTACGGGAACTGACATGGTGAAAGTCAGCGGTGTCTAGCGTGAGGCACCGACAATGCGTGGCGGCTTTAACGGTAGCATTCCGCTCACATCGTGTGAGGATACTGAGCTCGCCAAAATGTTGACCCTCGTGGAGAGTTGCTAGAATGTCACCGTCGTGGTTTAGCACGGTGACTTCTCCAGACTGTATAAAGAACATCTTTTCCCCTGGAATTCAATAATAATTCATCTCTCGAAAAACCTTCGTTCGATACGACGCGTAGATAGATAATGATGCTAGAGTTTCGGCGTTCTCGGGTCTGAGAACTCCACTTGGTGCGCCTTGCGCATCTGCCAAATTCTTGAGCTCTTACCGACGGTCCCGTAGGCAACGATGATGTCATCCGGTTGATAAAGTTCGGCTTTAAGTTGTAAGACCAGTTCGTTCAGGAACGGAGGCTCCGCAGACGTGAGAAACGGCAGGGAAGAGATCATTGTTTCGCAAGAGTGCCTCATTATAAGCTGCAAATCGGAGTTTCTTCGTTTATCTGTGTCGTATATTGCGGAATTCTTTCCTGCAGCTGTCGGTGAATATATCTAACCTCTCTGAGCGGTTCCGACATGGATGCTAGGATGCTCTCTTCATCAAAAACTCGACCATTGTATCGCTGCTCGAAATAATCACGTATCTTTGAGCGCAGCTTCGATTCGAAGCCTTTATAAGACATGTAGTCCTCGAGTTCTGCCATCTGCAAAGAAGTCGTGCTCGGAGAACGTGACCTCTCGGAGCGGACAGCGCCGGCGTTTCCCCGCAAAACTCCGGAAGTATGAAAGTCATAAGTCGCACATGCGAACGATCTCTCCAGCTTCACCTTCTGTCGATGCAGTTTCCTCGGAGCGTCCATTTGTTGCCATACCGAGGATATGTGTGCGATGATCAAGCAGAAACCGACAGATCCGCTCAGCATGCCCCATAATGTGAACCACATGTCCACGAGGGTTTCTGGCGCCATTCGCCCGTACCCAATGCAGAGCATTTGAGATATCGAATTGAAAAGGCACCAGGAATACTGCACGGTCCAGGAAGCATCCTGAAAGGTCGCGAGTAATTTTCCACCGATCCGACGCGAGAGATGCCCCGGTGCTCCATCGATCGTCAGTTTTCGAAATCATGACCATCTGTAGAGCATCATAAACGAAGCACCGGAACCACATGGGGAAATTCCATCCTTCGTACAAGTATACCTTTATCCCTGTCAGGGATATCCAGCCGCGGTCCGGAAAATCGAGACAGGAATTCACCAAGAAATGCAAGCACCCGTTCCAGTGCGCAGTGAGTAGCATCAGCAGGACCATATTCAACATACGCAGCGAGGCCCACTGCGTCGAAGATGAGAATGAAGTCTGAAGTTTTGTCAGGTACCTCACCATTCGACAAACCCGAAGCAGGCGGAGTAAGCCTAGAAACTTCCCCAATGTCAAGAGTCGAGCTCCCAACACGAAATCCGTGTCACCTGTTTGCGCAAAAGAAGGTTATCCGGGATTGTCCATCGCTGTCGAATGCTCCAGAATCTATCGACTATTATGATCGTACTCACTGAACATCTCGATCACATGAGGCAGAGTGTAGTCGAACGGAAGGGTAGAAATCAGATCCAAAGTGAACCAGCCGTGAAAATAATGTCTTTGAATGTCGACGGGGGACAGACTGACTTTGTGTTGCATGCCCGTTCGCTTCAATACACCTGTAAAATATAATTTCCTCTTCTCGAAGCATGGTTCCGCTTGATTTGAGAAATTCCTCAAACGAAAGCTCGAATCATTCAGCTCTCGAAGCAGTCCTGGGGGATGAACAACAGTTGTTCTAGAGCTCGTTAATCTTCCTCGGTCCGCCGCGAGATTATCGACTGGTCGGCGCTCCTGATCGCATGACTGTAATCTCGATTACAGAGCGAGTCCACGACAACTTCGGAGATGCTCTTCGCAAAGGAAGACTTCAGATCTTCCTGGATCCTTAGACATGTTTTCACCAGCCTGAGACATCTGGGAATCGAATCCCCTGGAGAGAAAAAGTGGGTTCTCTCTTCACGCGAATTCAGGTTGCTCGAGTGTCTGTGGGACCGCTTGAGCTCGGTTCTCATCGGATCCCCGATAAACTCTCGTCGCATGGCCATGCTACTTTTTCAGGCTCGCTCATGGACGGAGTTTGTACCAGATGTTCGTGCGTTCCAACCTTATGATCTGGTTTTTGCGGGCCACACTTGTGCTCATTTTCAACCAGGGCAAGGGTGAAGTGATCAAACGCGTTTTCGACGTCCTGAAAGCACTCGGCTGCATCGTCTTTCATTGGAAGTTCGCTCAGCACAACGATGCGATATTCCAACTACTCCGACGCCTGGATAAGCTCCGGCATAATTGTGAGTAAGATTCCAGATAACTTTCGGGGGATCTGGATGACTTGTATTCTTGCTGACTAACTTCAGTAATGTCTCAGACGCCACGGGCTTGTTCATCGGCAAAGTTTCCACCCACTGTGTGATGACGGTGTGGATCTTCGAAGCTTCTCGGATTCCCACAGATTATGCCGCATTCATTTTTGAGGGGAAATTCGATAAATTCGTCGAAAAGGATCTCTTGTTGAAACCGAGTGATATCTCGGGCTCAATGGTCCCCGTGGTGCATATCATGGCGATCATCACGTTCTCCATGGAGCGCCTTCTGATATCGGGCACGATTTCGACTGTGCTTCTAACCTTCAGTTTCCTGAACATTGTGAGTTCCCCTTTGGTTCGCGAAGTTCTCCAGGAAACTCGAAACTCCTTGACACAACTCTCAATTCCAGCTTCTGGTCTCCAAATTCCGGAGATACGACGAACTGATGCGGGATATGCTGATGGCGGATACGATGAATAATCCAGGAGATATGCTGAAACTTCGACTCATTCATGCCGGTTCGTGATCGCTTAGTTCCCATTCGACAAGCGTTTTTCCATCCTTCCTTCTCTTTGGCCGATTCCATGGGTGACTGAATTCCATTTTTTCTCCCCGGAAGATCTGTGCATACTCATCCAGAAAATAGATAACATTTTCTGCACCATGGTCTTCGCTCTCCATTCCATCGGGGTGCTGCAGCTCTGCCTCGAAGTCAACAGTTTCTTCGTCGTGAGTGAATCTCATTATCCATGCATCGATACACAGATTATCGATATATCCTTCCGTCCACGAGTGCTCCTCCATGGTTCGACTCTCGCGGGCTCTAAATCTCTCTGGGGAGACTGAATCCAAGTTTCCCTTCCAGATGTCGACCAAGGGTCTCACGGCATTCGGATTGTACAACTGGGCTTTGGATACGGCATACGGAACCATGAGTTTGCTGTTATTGCTCTTCAGCGCAGCCTCCCTGTGCCAGAGTCCGAAGGTCTCTATAACTACCATCAACCAGTTTGGCCTCAGAACCCACTCGGAATTGTACGAGCATCAACTCGAACTCACTCAGAGTCAGATGGGAGTGGTCGGAGGTCTCCAATTGACTGCGGGAAAATTCTACAGCATGGACCGGAGCACATTCATTACGTCGCTGGGTCTTATCGCGTCCTTCGTGGTGTTTTCCATGCAGATGCCGGAACTTGCCGCCTGAGAACTCGGTCGATGGCTCGAGACTGGATTTCAAGCTCGAGGCCGCGAGAATTTCTCAGACTACTGCGACCCACAATCCGAAAATGGAATAAATCCTGAAAGTTCAGTCAGAGAAATCGAGTCCGCCTTCTCGATCGGCTCGCGTCACTGACCTGTGCGAAAATTGTAGGCCATGTCAAGGGTGAAGATCGCGTCAAAGAACAGATTGAAGACGAGGCACTCACTCCACCAGTCGTAATAGTCAAGGAAAGCAACCATCACCGGGAGGAGGATCATGTTCACTATGCACACGATCACCATCACGACCTCCCACCGCAGTCTGTCGATACGACGCAACATGAACAAATTTGAGCTCGGTCTCCTTAGCGCTAGTCTTCCATACGAGAATCGAACGGATATGGCAGGAACGTACCTCGCGTCGCTCCATGGATGAGATACCCAGTGGGCTGATTCTTCGTCAGCATGCAACCTGTCATACTTTTTCAAAGCGTGTCTTCGTTTATCTACGAAGAAACCTCGCAGATGCTTCTCGAAAATTTTCCTCTTCTGTCTCGTGTCGGCGTCGACGGACTCCTCGAAACCTCGATTGGGACTGAAGAGTTTCTCGAGATTGTGCCGGGTCGGCGTGCATGATGGACCTGTTTAGGATAGCTGACTTGAGGTCTCATGAAGCTGCTACCGGGCCACGATGGTGAAAAATCCATTGCCACAGCGTGGGGATTCCTCGAGGAAGATCGAGCCCCCATGCCGCGATGAAGCTTTCCCGAGTCGCTCAACGTCACGACGAGCCCAAGCACATACCACTAGCCCTCAGTTTCTCGTCTTGTCGATCGTCTTTTATTGGTTTGTCTATACCGAAATAACGGAAATGACTCAGTGGCTCTTTCTTCGTGGATCGAGCATATCGTCGACGAGAATCAACTCTGGCCTCACTCGAGGACGGAGTCCTGGTCTGTCGAGGCTGGAACACCGCGCGAAAGGATCGGAAGCGTTCCCGAGCATCGTCTGGGAGCCTAGCAGGAATCGTAAGCTGGTCAGTAGGGGCGGGGAGGACTGACTCCCATACGTAATAGATGCGAGGGCCCCAACAACGACTCACCCCACCGTGTAGTAACATTCTTCGAGGTTTCCGTTATGCGGATGGGCACTAGCTCTCAGGTCGTCTTTCGTCATTACAAGCACAAAGATTTCAAAATTCACTTAAACGAGGCTTGCCAGCGATGCCCAAGCCGCGCCCGAGCGCTACAAACAATACCGAGAGTTCACACTACCTTTTTCTGTCATCGAACACAGGAACTCATTTAGGGTGCACGTTGCACGTCCGCGATCTACAGATTTTGCATACGGTAGAGGTATCGAGAACGAACCGATCGCCGGCTACTACCGCATGTTTTCTCTCGCTGTCGCTGCTCAGGAGAATTCAGCTCAGCCCCGAGGGGCTGAGCCTTCCGAGAGATAGCCCTCCTTTGGTCATGGAGAACATCAATTGTGCCCCATTGCAGATCAGGCGGTGGAATGAGATTTTCGAATTCGCCGCCATGCGTCAATCTCATGCTTGCCAATTGCCAACTCTCCACAAGGACCGAAGAAGAGACCTGGACGGAGAAGATTCCAATTTTCAGCGCCTAATTCCACAAAAAGCCTCGTGTATGTCGTACGTGAATCAATCGCTCGGGGTTACACAACGGATGAGCGTTCGGAGCGAGCACGTTCCCACATTCTGATCGCGAAGAAAAACATCTCCGCTCTACAGTACAGTGGAGACACCCATCATTGAGACCCTTGAAGCCAGAGTCCATAAGTAGTCTCTCCTGCCTGATGAAGGGGAGCCTGTCCTCTCTCGGGACGCGATTCTATATAAGGCATCAGAAAATTGAGAAAAATATGGATTCAGGATGAGAGAAGAGCGCCCTTCCCTCTTCTTCATAAATTATCACTATCCGCTTCGGGCTGTCTCATTCAAGGCACGCACTCCAATCGTCCCGGTGCCCGATTTTCCTTGCGCCCGGTCAAGTAGCGCCGAATGGTTCGGTGCGAGGTCTGCAAGCACGCTAGAACCAAAATGCGGTTTCCGAGCGGCGAGCGAGCTATCGCTCGCACCCTGGTCGCTACCAGCGCCTGAAAAAACTGATTCCCTCCCGCGCTATAAGACACGAATGTTTACATCGATGGAAGCATTTCTCGTCGTACGTCAGGAGCCTCGCGGTGGTCTCGCAGCATGGGTGTTCCATTAGATCCAGAGTTTTTGAATTTTCTAACGAGTCACAGGACGCAACTCGAAACAAGTGGCGTGCCAGAGCATTTCTGGTCAGCTCTCTACCGGAAATTGTGTTCGGAGACTTTTGACTCCGGTGGAACCTTCTCCTTCGCTCGCTTGCAGGTTCGTGAATCGCTCAGCTGATATTATCAAAACTTTGACACCCAATATCGCTAATTCCACTTCGTCTCATACCCATGTCGTGGTCTCAAACCCATGTTTCACAAAGATGGAAGTTCAGGCGTGTCATTTGCTTCGGAGAATCTCTCTTGAGAGCTATCGATTTCAAGTTCGCGAACCGCCCTCTTCTGCGCGGGCTCCGGGGCTGAGCCTCCGAGGCTGTCTGTCTCGGGTCGGGGCGCGCAACCATTTGAAGTTCGCAGCGTATATTTTTATCGATCGATCACTCATGGAACTCATCAGGCGCATTATGAGGAAGGAAACCAAGCGAAGAGAGGGAAAACCAATTTTTGGATTGCGACGGAAGGGTTTGGCCCGAGGGCACGAGCTAGGTGATGAGTGATGATGTTTCGTTTTCCCATTCCCATAAGGACGATGAGGGCGAAGAAAGCGAGCTTGTTGTCGTATTGTCGAAACCGAATGGACTCAGAGCGACCGATCCCGAAGGAATCTATCTGTGTGATCACGCTTGGACTTTCAGGTAACGCCTCGTTTCCTCATATACGTATTTCGTGTGATGATTGATGATCATGATCGCATGACAAAGCGAGGACGGGAATTTCACTCTTCATTCTATTCCCGGCAGACCGGATGCGGCGAAAACCATTCTTGAGTGCAATGGAGCTCTCAGGGAGAGACTGGCTGCGCTGATGGACCTAGCATCTTCGGATGTTGACGAAGTTTTGCCGAGAATTTGGCGTTACGCACAAACGTATTCTCTGGGGTTGACCGAAATCGAAGACAGTCTACCAGTCTGGTCAGAACCGAGCTCGAGGCTTTCATTCATTAATCGTCATTACACGTTCGAGTGCCTATAAGATTATTGGAAAATTCTCATCATATTTCAGGTATATCGTGGATGAGCTCGGGTCGAGAATATCTCATTCCAGGAGCCCGAATTTCCGTTTAGTGCCTCTTTATCATCACAAAAATAAACAAACCTACTCCTTGTTGTTCCCTATCGAAGACATCGAGGAAAATAGCGTGGTCACACGGAACTATATCGAGGGACCGCCAACCGACGAAGAGACCGCGAGGGCCCTTTTGTTACCCTGGTACGATTTCGACTTCCGACACATAGACTTCCATCAGGAGGAGCCCGATGAAGAGTTTTTCCAGGGAGGCAGACATTTGGAAACGATGCCCGGATATAAGGATGGAGGCGACGGCGAAGGTGGGGAATGTTTTCCTAAGCTCTCAATAAGTCCGCGGATAAGTGCTGCATCCCGTGAGTCAAAAAGAGTCATCTTAAGCTGATTGATCGAATTCCTCCGCGGCAGGTCCAGCGATGAGCTTCGTCAGAGATCGCCGTCTGAAGGTATTCACCGACTACAGGGTCCTTCAGGAAAACCTCACACGGGACGGTCGTTATGAGGTCACCACGAATTTCGACGAGGCTGATATCGTTTGGCTCAACACACATTTCAAGGACTTCGCGGAATTCCAGGGGGAATGTCCCGAAAAGATGATCAATCAGTTTCCTTTCGAGCACATCCTCACCGTTAAAGATCTCTTCGCAGTTGTCAGTCGACGGGGAGCACCGAAAGCGGATGATCTGACAACCTATCCGCAATGGATTGCCACGACTTTCAATCTGAGAACCGAGCTGCCGAAATTCGTCTCGTACTTTCAGCGGCGCGCGGATGCGAATCTCGACAACCATTGGATAGTCAAACCCTTCAATCTGGCGAGATCTCTCGACACTTACATATCGGAGAACGTCGAGTTCATAACCCGGGTCGCGACGACGGGCCCGAAGATCGTGTGTAAATACATAGTCGATCCAGTTCTTTTCAATCGAGCAGGAGTAGGAAAAGTCAAGTTCGATATCCGGTATTGCGTCTTGCTCAGAAGCGTGCGGCCGCTGAAGCTGTGGGTACACAAGAAGTTCTACCTTCGCTTCGCCAATAAACCTTTCTCGCTCGATGACTTCCACGTCTACGAGAAACATTTCACTGTGATGAACTACGCCGACGACATCACGATGGAAAATATGCTTTGTGACGAGTTCGTTCAAGAGTTTGAGCAACAGAATGATGTCCGATGGGAGAATGTGGAAGGAAAAATTTTCGCCGCCCTCCGAGAACTGTTTCAGAACGCTGTAAAGATGGCCCCGCCACGGGGAATCGGCGACAGTCCCCAGTCGCGATCCATGTACGCAGTCGACCTCATGCTGGAGTGGGACGATGGAGGCATCCAGCCGAAACTGCTCGAATTGAATTGGGCTCCTGATTGCAAGAGAGCGTGCGAATTCTACCCGACATTCTTCGCGGACGTCTTCGACGCCCTGTTCAAAGATGATCTGTCGTCCGGCAACATCCTTGAACTTCTGTGAAATGATATCATGCGAGCCTATTTCGAGAATCGCGACTCGAATGAACATGAATAAAAGTTTCGCCCTGTCATCCGGGTCTCTTCTCATTTGTGTCGGGCGGAGCGTGAGTTCCATCGAGAAGCTTTCTTCACGATGCCGAAGGACGTAGATGCCAACGAAAATGACCCAAAACCAATCAGAAAACCTCCGAAATTATCATCGATGCTTCTCCCGAAATTCCTTTCGGGCAGCGAATCGAATCAAAATTGAAAGTGAATCCGACGGGAATCGGTTCGGAGGACATTTGTCCCTTATGCGATTCCCGAATGCGCCTCCGCACCGAGATGAGCGCTCGGTGAATTGCAACGAGGCGTTTCTCTAAAATTACCCCATACACTCGGAGCGCTCCCTCAAAGACTTCCAACCCGGTCTTCTCACTCCCCGCTCGCCGCCGCCTCCCGGGGAGATCTCTCTTTGGTGCTCCGAGTGTCCCTGTAGGAACTCCACTCGGTTCTCTAATTGAAGTTCGTCTCGAAAAACCGTCACGTCTGGCATTGAAGCCTCTCTGTCGCCTACGTGGTCTCGTGATCGAGAAATACGAGGGCGCCAGTGAGTCTACGGTCTACGCTTCCCTCCAGGAGTCAAGGAGGCAGTCAGGCCTCGTCGTACAAGGAACCAGAGGGCGCTGTGTGAGGTGAAGCCAATCGAGGATTGAAGGAGTGGGACACTCCTTGGCAAGGACTCCGACCGTAGCCGGAGCTACCGGCACCCCAGCACCCGGAAGTGCGGACCCATGGTTCGTACCAGGGGTCGTCAGCTAGCATCAGCTCTCGAGGTCCCATCCAACTGAACGAATGTTTTGAGAATTCATGTCCAAACGAACGTGAATTTCATTCGACGCTGGCTCTATTCGAAAAATCCCGCGCGGAGGAAAACGACCGGCTTGGCAGCGGGCCTCAGGCTGCTTCTGCTTCGACGGCGACTCGACTTCCGGGTGCAAGAGCGGATTCGCGGCCACTACGCGCTCCACTGGAACGACAGACTGTCATCTGTTTTTGGTAAATATGGTGGAGGTGTAGTAGAGAGTGTGTCTGCTGTTGTCGTCGTCCCTCCCTGTGAGTGGTGCTGTGCTGAGCCTAGCTGGCTCCTGCTGTTGCTCACGCTGGTCTGGACCGGTAGCCGTCGGCCCTATCGTCAGGCCACCCCCGTCCCGATGAGCTGAGCCCTGCTGCTGAACCAGCCATGGACCCCGGCGCCGCAGCCCCCATCGCGAGCACCCCGACCGCTACGAGTACTCCGACTTCTACGGGGCCGCTTGCCGTACAACAAAGCCCACAGCCGTCGTCGACGATGCCGGCACTGCGGCGACCTGAAGACGTGCTTCGCGTGACGGGACAGAGCGACAAGCTCAAGTTCACTATGCTCATCGGGCTCCTCCAGGCCACCCCCGAACAGGCGGGCAAGGACATTGTGCACACCGTGCTCCACCTGGTATGTACACTCTCTGGAGACGTGCGTCGTTGTCCCGTATTTATATTGTTCCGCTCGGAGTGCCCCGAAGAATCAATAGAACAAAGGCCAGCTCCCTGGAGACGCTCGTAACTGAGTCGTCAGATCGCGCTTAGCGTCACTTTGGGTAGATGCTTGCTTGGTCGGTTTCTTCTCTGACTGACTGACTGACAGAGACTGACTCTACCGTCGGCTCACGGCCGGCCGATGTTTGAAGTGAGTCACGTGTGTCATAGCTGCGGGGTGCGCGGATAGGCTGAACAGCGAGAATTTTCCCTCACGGCTCCTCATGTCGTCTGTCGTTTCCAATTTTAACACATTGAGTGCCACTGCCACTGACTCGAGCGGATGTCTCAACGCGGAACGGTCCCGGCCCCAGCAGATGTTCGTACTGGCGTCACGTGAGATGCGGACTAACGTGTGCGGGAATTTCTGATTCGTTGGGCCCCTACTTTTCTGTCTGTGATGGTTACCACCTACGCTAGCTCGAAAGGAAAAACATTGATCAGAGCCGCTCGAGGAGCTTCCGCAGACATTGACTACGGGCGGTGCGCGATCAGTTCTTCAATCTCTGCTCATTTCCATGAGACGCATTCATTCTCTTAATCGATGTATAATAATAATAATAATAATCAATTAAGGGTGCTGCCCCCTGACCGATGCAGTCGCTAATAATTGTTGGCCTCCATGGGCCCACCTGAATAGAGTCGCCGTGGTATGGATGAGTCAGCAGAAGGTTCAGAATTTCCTACAGCGCGGTGCAGCCAGGTTTAATCGCCGACCATCGGCCTCGAAATGATCGAACTGCAGTTCCTCATGAACTCGAAAGCTATTATGAGTCATTGTGAAACTGTCGAGATTTAGAGAATTCAATGTCATCGTCCATGGAAATCGAGTCATGGGTCGAATTCATATTGCGCGAAAGGTCGTCGGGTCCGCTACTGAGCGGGGAACCAAATTGATCAAGAAGGGAGTGTTGTGACAGTCCTGAGCGTGATTGCTGTTTACGATTCTGGCTGCAGGCTGCGCTCCACTTACTGCCTTCTTTTCGCATGGTTCTAAGCAAGCTGGGGCTGCGGTGTTCGTGGCGAGAGCGAAGTCTGCCTGAGCCGCAATGATGAATGATTAATTCAACTTCCGAGCAAACTCATTTTACGGGTCCGCAATTTACGACACAGCGTCGAATTTGGTATAGGGAGTTCTCGGGAGGGACGCGAGATCCCAGCCCCGTAACTTTTGTGAACCCGGGAATCTGATCGATCAACAATCAGGAACGCATGCCCTCACTCAGTCAGTCAGAGCCTCACACCGCTCCCAAGGAAAGTGCTCATAGATCTCGAGCAGAAATTCAAAGTTGATCGTCACGGCTGGCAATTCTTTCGTGGATTCATGCCCGACCTCTTGATTCATCGGAACGCGTTCGCTCCTTGACACGAGAGCGATCCGGTCAGGATTCAATGCTGCATGTTGCATTCCCTTGTTTACCGCTCGTAGCTATAACTCACACCAGAGGTATCCGTGTATCGTTCGAGCGGAGGAGCGCCGGGAAACCCCTTATCAACGTTAGTCTTTGGCGAATACTAAGTAGGCGCGAGAAAAGTCCTTCCATCACGCATCAGGAGATGTCCGGAATTCGGAGAGATATCTGAATTCCTCCATGGACTTCACACAGAGAATACGGCGAGCCACTCGCACCTCTTCTGACATTGCCACGAATGGATGCGTTGGAGATAACTTCTTTTCCGAAACCGGCTGAAGCCTCGTAGGTCGACCACAGACGAAAGCCTTGAAACGAGCGTTTAACATGAGGCCATACGGTCCATTTGAGTAATTGGATGCTTGTGTTTTTATGGATCGCCGCGGGAAGGGCCTGAAATTCACAAGGAAAATTCATTACCGACTACTCTCTCTCTCAAGCTAGCCGAGAAATTACTTCCCTTCCCGTAGTTCCTGTGGAGATATTCAGTTCCCTAGCTCAGCGGAGGGTACCGAGGTCACGAGTTGAAATTTCATTCATCGGGAGCCGTACCCGGGCGATGAAAGGGAACATTCCGTTAAGCTCATTATGCCAGTCTCCGCTGACTGCTTGCCCTGGCTCAGGGAGGGCACTTCCATGGAGGGGGGAAATTGCGATCGACTTCTGGAAAATAAGACTCTCCACAGATCTATAGGATTAGATGAGATCCAAACGTCGAGAACAAGCGCATGTTTCCAGGTTCCGGATCCTTTCCCAAAAAACTAATAGTTTGCTTTCTGTCTTTCCAGCTCGTGGGTGGGGAGTTTGATATGGAACTGAACTTTGTAATTAATCATCCAAAAAATATAATATATATGTTAGACTTATTGGACCATAGCTCCACTCAACTGCAGGTGAGTTGAAACTACATGCTCCCCACTGACCTGGGTATCTACGTTCGATTCCTGTAACGATTTGGGATAAGGCTTGGAACGTACAAAGAATCCTAATCCGATCAAGCCAAATAAATCAGCTGGGGGCCCTCGGGCATTGTATCAGAGATTTTAGAGAGGGTTGTTCCTTTTTTCATGGAAGGCTGAACTGTGGAGTGTTCTCTGCGCAATTCTGAAGAAGAGCGTCCGAAACCTCCAAGCTTGTACCGAGGTCAGCCTCATCGAGCAGATCCTTGCACGGATGAGTAACGTCGATCAGGTTGTCGCAGGTGAGAAACCCCTCTTGAAATGCGATCCTTTTCGAATTGAAATCCTGCGCCGTGTGCCAAACATTCGGCTGAACTCGACTCGATAGCGTGAGATTTCACCCGTGCCGTCTCGGCCTGTTTCAGACCTAGTAATTGAAGTACTAGGCGTGCTTGCAAGCTATTCGATCACAGTGCGCGAGCTCAAATTGCTCGTGGGCTACTTGAAAGCTAAGGACAGCTCGTGGGGACCTCACTCGGTGCGGCTGCTCTCTGTGCTCCGGGCTCTGCCTCATCGGACCGGACCGGATACCTTCTTCAGCTTCTCCGGAAAAAAGGCAAGGACCTCGCTCAATGTCTATTTCAGATACCAATAGAGCCCTTTGACTTCTTAGATCCGTCTTCCGCTACATAGTCCCCTGTAAAAAGAGGGTCTTCTCACGTTTTCTGTTTGTCCAGGGCTCGGCGATCGCGTTGCCGCCGCTGTCGCGTTGGCCCTACCAGAATGGCTGGACCCTCTGTACTTGGTTTCGACTTGACCCTGTGAACTCGGTCTCCATCGAGCGTGAGAAACCTTATCTTTACTGTTTCCGCACCGCCAAGGGGGTCGGCTACTCGGCTCATTTTGTTGGCAACTGTCTCATCTTCACCTCAATGAAAGTCAAGGTACGTAGGTCTCTCACGATTCGATCTCGATCGCCCAATCCGCTACGATCTCGATGCGTTCTCCTTGTGTATATTCTCGTTCACGTATCCAAGCAGGATATTGAGTCGAGCGGTATTCAGGATTCGAATTTCGCAAAATAAATATTCTCTAAATATTATTGTCTCCCCCTCAGGGCAAGGGGTACCAGCACTGCGTCAAATACGAGTTCCAACCACGGCGATGGTATATGCTCGCCGTGGTGTATATTTATAATCGGTGGAGTAAGAGTGAGATCAAATGCTTTGTCAATGGCCAGTTGGCCTCTGCCACAGAGATGAGCTGGTTAGTCAGCACAAATGACCCGTTCGACAAATGCTGCATCGGCGCATTGCCCGAGCTCGACGAGGAACATCTATTCTCTGGTCAAATGTCAGCCGTGTACGTATTCTCCGAAGCGCTAACGACGCACCAGGTCTGCGGAATCCATCGACTCGGACCGGGTTATCAGTCACAATTCCGCTTCGAGGGGGAAACGCTCACGCTGTCGGAATCCCTCAAGCGTGTTCTCTACGACGGGAAGTTGGCTTCGGCCATACTCTTCTGCTATAATCCGGTGGCCACGGACAGCCAGCTCTGTCTGCAGGCCGCACCGAAAAATCACAACAGCTCGTTCTTCGTACACAATCCACACGCGCTCATGCTCCACGAAGTTCGGGCGATTTCCACCCATGGGATTCACTCGACTCTCAACTCCATCGGGGGGCTACAGATGTTGTTCCCTCTGCTCGGGCAACTCGACTTACCCGTCGTGGGTCTTGAATCCGACCCCAACAAGAGTAACGGAATATGGTGGGTTGCGAATTTGCGGTCTTTCTGTCCCTTTTTTTTCGCTTCAATTCCCGTTGTCTGTTCAACCCCGAACCTTTACCTGGATGACTGACTGTTGTCGTCATCCACTCGATGGATTGCCGCTGTGGATTCTAATCGGAGTTCTATCTGCAGCGCCACCCTGATCGGATTCATCTGCGAAATGTGCGAAGGGAGCACCGCTGTGCAACAGCACATGATTCAGAACAAGGGATTCCTGGTGATTTCTCAACAGCTACAGAAAGCATCACGACAACACCTGAATGAAAATGTTCTGAACTCGTTCCTCTCGCTCGCTCGACACCTGATGACGCTATCCACGCCAAACGGAGAACTTCTGCTCAAACACCTGCTGGACCACATATTGTTCAACCCCGCCCTCTGGATCTATACTCCAACACCGATTCAGATCCGACTCTACTCCTACCTCGCAACGGAATTCCTGGCCGACACGCAGATCTACGGGAACGTCCGCAGGGTTTCCACCGTTCTGCAGACGATGCACATTCTCAAATATTACTACTGGGTTGCGAATCCCACCGAGAAGAGCGGAATCGTTCCGAAGGGCACCGATGGCCCGAGACCGGCACCGCCGGAAATTCTGTCCATTCGAGCGTATCTCTTGCTGTTCCTCAGACAGCTCATTGTTAAAGGATCCGGTCCCAAGGAAGACGAACTACAGAGTTGCCTAAACTACCTGACCACAGTCCACGAAGACGACAATCTCCACGACGTTCTACAAATGATGATTGGACTCATGGCAGAACAGCCGGCCACAATGGTCCCCGCATTCGATTGCAGGGCCGGTGTCCGCGCCGTATTCAAGCTTCTGGGATCACCGTCCGAAACGGTTCGACTGCAGGCTCTCAAACTGTTGGCGTTTTTCCTCAGCCGCAGCACGCACAAGCGTAAACACGACGTCATGAGTCCACACAATCTATACATGCTGCTCGTTGACAAACTGCTCATGCATGCGGATCATCTGACGCTCGCCACCTATAACGTACTTTATGAAATGTTGACCGAACACATCGGCGCCCATATTCTCTACACCCCACATGCTGAGCCTGAACATCATTTCCGTTTGGAGAATCCAAGTGAGTGAGCCCAGGATTAGAAATACGTGTTTTTTTTGTAAAAATGATGACAAGGGAAATTCCAGCTCTCTCTCTGGAGCAGACGTCATTTTTGACTTCTAGAGGCTGAATTTACGTTGATTAAGCCGAGTTCCTCTCGAATCCGCGGACCCTACGATTTCCGGGCCGATGAACTTTCCACTGACGTTCCTTTTCCTTCCACAGTGGTCCTTAAAGTAGTCGCAAGCCTTTTCCGTCAGTCGAAACCATGCGATGAGTTGATGGAAGTGAAAAGATTGTTTCTCTCTGACCTAAGCCTGTTGTGCAACGCCACGCGCGAGAACCGCAGGACAGTCCTGCAGATGTCGGTATGGCAGGAATGGCTGATCGCCCTGGCATACGTGCATCCTCAGGATCAGGAACAGAGGAGGATTTCAGAAACGGTGTTCGCCCTGTTCCGTACGCTGCTCCATCACGCAATAAAATTCGAGTACGGCGGATGGAGAGTCTGGGTGGACACCCTCGCGATCGTGCACTCGCGCGTAGCATTCGAAGAATATCAACTGCACTATGCGCAGATGCTGCACGAAACACCGCCTCCGCCCGAGAACAGTCTCCCTGTCTTGGGTCCGAACGCAACGAACGAAACCAACCGTTCGTTGGGAGCCGTACTGTCAGCAACTACGCCATCGCAGCATCCCGCTGCTCCGGGTCTTGCGGAAGACGTCGTAGAAGCTGCCGACGTGCCGCGGGTCGAACCGGCAAGTTCCACGAAGCTCGTCTCCGAGACCGAAGACCAAAGTAGCACGAACATTCCCTCTTGTCCCCCGCCTGTTCCTGGCACCTGTTCCTCTCCCACGTCGCTTTCGCAAGAACATTACCAAGAGCTTTCCGCGACCTCAACGCCGGAGAAACGAGAGATCACCGGACCGTTGCGAGTCGAACAAGTAGTTATCACCGAAGATGGGCGAGTCGTCTGCGCGTCGAGCTCTCAGGAGACGATCGAGGAAAAATCGGATGACGGAACTGAGAAAGAGCTACAAGCCGACGACAGAGGCCAAGAAGCGGGTGATGCTACGGCTACGAAAGAAACGAAGGACGAGAGCCATGAAAACACCGCGTCCTCGCCGGCTTCTTCGAGCGCAGCGATCGACGCAATCGGGCCTAGGTCGGAGAAGACGTCTCCAGCAAGCGCGACGGATTCTCCACAGAAACAGACAATTGAAAAGGTACGTGCGACTTCTCAACGTGCTCGGGAAGTCTGCGATCCGTTCTGTCGAATTAGAAACCGCTAAGCGAGTCCAAGCCTCAAACGGGAGCTAAGCCAATCCTTTCACAGCTTTCAACCGAACTCGGGCTTCCGGCTGCTGAGCCCGTCAGCAGAGCGTCGGTCGAGAACGCTCGGGAGGAGTGCGTCGAGGACGTCGTATTGACCTCGATCCAGGACGCCACCGAAACGTCTAGCGTCAGTGCCGGCGAGCACAATGAAGACTCGGAAATTGAGAAGAAAATTGAGGAAATTAATCTCGAGGACGACGAGGACTGCGCCTCACCCCAAATCATAGATTGCCCGGCGATCGAGTCGCCGGCGCCATCTCAAACCTCGCAAGTCTCCGGATCCGACGTTCAGGAGCAGCAGCAGCAACAACAGCATCATCAGCAACAACCAGATGACGATGAACGAGAGAAACACGAGACCGAAGGGGAAAAGGAAATTCCGATTGACGCCACGCTAGTGACCGAATTACCTTGTGATACGATCGAGTCTTCAAGTATGCCGCTATCACCTCTGCTAGAGAAAAAAGTAAGTCGCCTCCGCCTTCTACGATCAATCGTCTGGCCGCGGGCTGATCCCGCGCTGGCTCTTCCATTAGCGAGCGGGGGAATACGACCCATCCGGGGGCGACATCGTGACAGTCATCAAAATTAATTCGAAATCGCATTGAATTCGCAGGCGGCCGAACTGAACGCCAAAAATCAGCCGCAGCCGCAGTCGACCGATGTTGTTGAAATCAAAGAAGGAGATTCATCTCAGAACTCACCGGATAAAGTCGGTGTTTGCAACAAGGAAGCCGCCGCAACTCCCAAAGAAACCCAGTCGATCGAGAATGTGGCCAATCCAGAGGCAGAGGCCGCAGAACAAGCGGAACGATCTGAATGCAGTAATCAAGAGCAAGTTGTGTCCACCATCGAAGCCCAGATTCAGCAGACGTCGTACAAGATAAGGGTGCGAGACATGGATCAGAATAACGTCGACGCAAAGGGAGCAGAACAGGAAGAACTTTCCGAGGACTCTTCGAACAAGTCGAGACCGAAGAGCGTGTCTTTCGCAAGCGCTGACACCTATGAGAACATCTACCCGAACCCCAGCGCTGCCGGGACTCGTGACAACGGCTCGCAGAACTCCTCAAGGTAGGACGGATGTGGGATCATGGGGAAGAATTCCATGCGAAGGCGAAAGAAGGAAGAAACTTCTGCCGGGAAGGAATCCTACTGAATATCTATTGTTAACCTCAATGAGCAATTAAGATCGCTCTGTGCCACCTTCGCAGGCAAATGTTCAACAGCGGACCCTCGAGACCCCCGTTCCGCATACCCGAATTCCGCTGGTCGGCAATCCACCAACGATTGCTCTCGGACCTGCTCTACTCCCTCGAGACTGACATTCAACTGTGGAGATCGCATTCCACGAAGACCATCATGGACTTCGTTAATTCTTCAGAAAATGCAATATTTGTCGTGAATACGGTCCATTTAATATCGCAGCTCTCCGATAATATTGTAATAGCCTGCGGAGGTCTTCTTCCACTCCTGGCCGCTGCCACATCTCCAACGGTGAGTTCAGCTGTCAGGGTCAGCGAGGAGAGAATCCTTCAATCCGATTCAGTCGAATCTCACTCAGATACTTCGATGGGATCGATTCGTATGAACTAACGCTCCCGTCCCGAATTCCAGCATGAACTCGAAGTGGTGGAACCTACGCAAGGGCTATCGTCGGAGATGAGCTTTGCCTTCTTACAGCGTCTGGTGCACCTGGCCGACGTGCTGGTGTTCGCCTCGTCGCTATCGTTCTCTGAACTCGAGTCGGAGAAAAACATGGCGTCAGGCGGAATACTTCGGCAGTGTCTGCGGTTGGTTTGCACCAACGCCGTTCGGACCTGTCTCGATGGACGGGTGAAAATCCCTCCGTCGCAAAGCGGGCACGGCCACCATCAGCAGACAGCCCATCATCAACATCCGAGCATGGCCAGCGCTTTGCAACGAATGCGGAACGATCTCAGCGGGACTCTGATGCAAATCAAGGACCCTGAGAAACTCCTGCAAGACATGGACGTTAACAGACTCCGAGCTGTCATTTACAGAGATGACGAGACGAAACAAGCTCAGTTTTTGGCTTTAGCTGTGGTCTACTTCATCTCCGTTCTGATGGTGTCCAAATACCGCGATATTATAGAACCCGCTAGTCCGCATACCGAGCGAAGAGAACGTTGCGAGAACGGCCGTTACGGGCCGACTGGACAAGCCGCGTCGACGACGTCGAACAACAGTTGCCAGCCGCAAACGGGCCAACAGAATTCGCCTGAGGAGGATTCGGATATTCTAGCAAATCTGCACTCTTCAAGTATTCCCATCATACCCGCGCAGCATATGAATCAGGGCAACCCGTCCGCGCATTCACATTGCCACCAGCAGAGCTCACACATCTCCGCCAGTGGTGAGTTTTTCTTACTGCATCGAGTCCCCATAAATCACTTTTCCCAGCCGTCTTCGGTGAGCGAAAATTTTTCTGCTCGCGAAACAAATTCCAGAATAGTCCCACGCTCGGGAATGTCTCTCACGATGTGATTATTTCTTCCCAGACGATGCGTACAACGGATCGAACAAGAGCACGTCGGATTCCCGGAACGGAGAATCCCGGGAAGCCACTCTCACGCAGAAGCTGGAAACCGCCCTATGCGGCGTGTGCCCTCTGCTGCGGGAGATCATGGTCGACTTCGCCCAGTTCCTCTCAAAAACGCTGGTGGGATCCCACGGTCAAGACCTGCTGGTCGAGGGCAAAGGCTTGAACACGTTCAAGAACTCGACGTCAGTGGTCGAACTAGTGATGCTTTTGTGCTCGCAGGAATGGCAAAATTCCTTGCAGAAACATGCTGGCTTGGCATTTATTGAATTAATCAACGAAGGACGGCTTCTCTCGCACGCGATGAAAGATCACATCGTGCGTGTGGCCAACGAAGCTGATTTCATACTGAACAGAATGCGCGCGGACGATGTCATCAAGCACGCCGACTTCGAGCAGCTATGCGGCCAAACCGCGGCTGAGCGCAGGGACGAAGAGAGCATGTGCGACCATCTGATCACGGCGGCCAGGAGGCGAGACGGCGTAGTGGCGCAACGAATGATCGACAAAGTCTACAACATGCTCACCAACCGACACGGTGCCTGGAGAAAACGCAATTGTTCCCACAAGGCGAACACAGCCACCATCGTCGAGAACAAGATCGACCACCTCAAGCTCGACAGTTGGGAAGATGACGCTCGACGACGAAGGCGATTCGTGCGGAATCCGCTAGGCTCGACACATCGTGAAGCAACTCTCAAAGCCGCTGAGGAGAACGGCGCTCCTGACGACGCCATCGCTGCGGCTCGTGAAGAGATCCACAAGCAACTTGCTCAACAAAGAAGACAGACCGGATCCCCGGGTAGCGAGCTCGCGGCTGGCGAGTCCGAGTACTGGGAAGATAAGGAGTTGGACTCCGAGTTCGCCGGCAGTGTAAGTCTGAGCACTCGATGTCGTCTCATCGCTCCAGGCATAACTGCTCCGGGCACCTTGTCTGTAACGCAGTCCGAACTCTTCTTCGAAGTTGACGAGGAGGACACCGAATTCAAGAAGAACTGTCCCAACGTGAGTTGAATAATTGGTGGGCACGGAGGGAGATCCAGAAAGCAGCTCACAGATTAGAGTTTCAGGGAACAGGAACTAATGATAAATGATGATTCATCATTGACGAATGATAGATGTGTGGTAGTCGTGTGATCCTCCAAGCGATGAATGACGACTGTGATTTTTCCCTCGCAGGTCCTGAAGTATTGTGAGCATATTCATGGCAAGTGGCACTTCAGCGAAATCAGGGCCGTATTTTCGCGCCGCTACCTGCTTCAGAATGTTGCTCTCGAGATATTCCTCGCATCGAGAAGTGAGTGCGGAGAGAGGGAGCGATCAAAATCTTCAGCTCGAATTGACCCGGTTCTGTCTTGTGACTGGAACGATTGATTAAGCATTGTCTTCCTCGTTCGTTTCAGCATCGATAATGTTCGCATTCGACAGTCAGAAAACAGTGAAAAAAGTTGTCAAGGCCCTCCCTCAAGTGGGAGTGGGAATCAAGTACGGCATCGGACAAACCCGAAGGGCTTCGTTGATGACGCCGCGTCAGATCTTCCAACAGAGCAACATGACGCAGAAATGGCAACGACGAGAGATCTCCAACTTTGAATACCTTATGTTCTTGAACACTATCGCCGGTCGAACGTACAGTGATTTGAATCAGTATCCAGTTTTTCCGTGGGTGCTGACAAACTACGAAAGCGCAGAACTTGATGTCAGCCTTCCGTCGAACTACAGAGATCTGTCCAAGCCTATTGGCGCTCTGAATCCGTCCCGTAAACAGTTTTTCGAAGAGCGCTACGAGTCTTGGGAGCATGATATTATACCTCCGTTCCACTATGGCACACATTATTCAACGGCGACATTTACTTTGAAGTGGCTCTTCCGCCTTGAGCCGTTCACGACGATGCTAATCGCGTTGCAAGACGGCCGATTCGATCATCCCGATCGACTCTTCTCGTCCGTGGCCCAGTCATGGAAAAACTGTCAGAGAGATACGTCCGACGTAAAGGAACTAATTCCGGAATTCTTCTATTTACCCGAGATGTTCCTCAATCAGAACTCGTTCAGTTTGGGTAAACGGGACGACGGCCACGTAGTTGGTGATGTAGAGCTGCCCCCATGGGCAAACGACTCGGCAGAGGAGTTTGTCCGCATCCATCGTATGGCTTTGGAGTCAGAGATTGTCTCGTGCCAACTCCATCAGTGGATCGATTTAATTTTCGGCTATAAGCAACGGGGGCCTGAAGCAGTACGAAGTACGAATGTGTTCTATTACTTGACCTACGAAGGCACGGTGGATCTCGAAAATATCAAGGATCCCGTAATGAGGGAGGCCGTTGAAAACCAAATCAAAAACTTTGGTATGACGCCATCGCAGCTCCTGCTCGAACCACATCCGCCGAGGAGTTCGGCGATGCACATCAGTCCGTTGATGTTCTCGCCGGTGGCCGACGAAGTCTGTATGGTGATAAAGTTCCTGTCGAATTCTCCGATCGTCCACATTTCGGCCAATACCTACCCGCAGCTACCGACGCCGTCCGTGGTGACGGTCGCGGCAAATCACAACTTCGCAGTCAATCGGTGGAATCCCAACTTCAACACACCGCTGCATGCCGGCGGCGCTGCAGCTGCAGGGTATCATCACGATGTGTCGTCCCAGAGCGGAGGACCGTC
Organism: Galendromus occidentalis; assembly: GCF_000255335.2. Taxonomy (NCBI): domain Eukaryota; kingdom Metazoa; phylum Arthropoda; class Arachnida; order Mesostigmata; family Phytoseiidae; genus Galendromus; species Galendromus occidentalis. Next base: position 536,486 of record NW_003805439.1, read on the forward strand.
CCAGCAGAACCAGGTCCTGCCACTATCGATGGACCCGCTACTGAGTGAGTCTCGAGTCTTCCGGGACGCTTTGTTACCGATTTGTTTTTGAAGAATTTCCATACGTCGACGATGGGATAGTGGCTCAAATTACTCAGGGACGGCTCTTCGTCAATCGTTCCAGTGATGAATGTCTCGCCGCACAAGCGTCATCTGGGCGACGCGGACTTTTCGCAACAGCTCAGAATGCGGCCGTCGTGCTTCGTCACGACGGTCGATTCGCGCTTCATCATTGCGGCCGGCTTCTGGGATAAATCCTTCCGAGTGTTCTCAACTGAGTCCGCGAAGACCGTGCAGATTATCTACGCGCACTTCGGTGTTGTCACGTGTTTGGCGAGGTCTGAGTGCAACATCACATCGGACTGTTATGTCGCCTCGGGCTCGGAGGATTGTACGGTGCTCCTTTGGCACTGGAACGCCCGCACCCAATCGATTGCTGGCGACAACGCCAATCCCGGTAAGCGACTCTCCGACATCCTTCGTGGGTTCCTCGCAGGTCTCATTCCCGCGATCCTTAATTCGCAATCATTTTTTCGTTCCCCCTTCAGACGTGCCGACCCCACGAGCGTCCTTGACCGGCCACGAAAGTGAAATCACATGCATCGTGGTATCAGCAGAACTGGGTCTCGTGGTGAGCGGTTCGAGATCGGGCGCTGTGCTCGTCCATACGACCGCGGGAGATCTGTTACGCTCTGTGCAGGGTCCGGAACACTTCAAGAGTCCTCATCTTTGTTGCCTGTCGCGAGAGGGAACCATGGTGGTTTGCTACGATCTCAGCAATGTTTGCACATTCAACATGAACGGCAAGCAACTCAGGGACGTTACGCATCATGATGATATCGGGGTGAGTTTTACGCATTGGAGAGGATTCAAATTACCTAGTTCCGACAACGGAACTCGACTTCGTCCATGATCTGATTCTGTTAGTCGTGACGTGAGTTTTCTCGTTCCAGTGCTGCGCATTGAGCCGCGACGGAGAATATCTGATAACGGGTGGAGAGAGCGGAGTGGTTGAAGTTTGGCGCACGTACAATCTCGCGCTTCTGTACGCCTTCCCGGCATGCGAAGGCGCAGTGCGCTCGGTCGCTCTCTCCCACGACCAAAGATTCCTAATTACTGGTTTGTCTAACGGTTCGATTACCGTATTCTACATCGACTTCAACCGGTGGCATCACGAATATCAACAACGATACTGAGCGAGGAGCGGAACTTTTCCCGCTGTGAAGCGGCCGAGAAGCGGGCGAACAGTTCGGTCGTGCCGATGTCATCGCTCCCGATTGGTGCAACGAGCGAATTCCCAAACATGAACGAGGAGGAAAAAGTTATTGTGGGTTTGGTTTCTGTGAGGGCCTCTCCATATACATATGCTCCTCTGACAATTTCAAGACACAGATCCATCGCCGATCATTTGATTTGCGCGAAGTCGAGACCGGACAGTGTGTGTGACCATGAATCCATCCATTTATTCATCACAAGCCATCAATTTATTCATCGAGCTATCAATTCAGCATAAGTATGATCTATGTAGTATCTACAAGAGCCGTGCCCACCTATGTATGTATCTTTCCACCGATCAGTTTACCGAAACATCTGTCTCTCTATGAGTTCCTCTCCGCCATTGAATATCTCCGTTTTTTAATAAGATTTTCCGTCAACCCATCGAGAAAAAAATTTGCGGAAATGGAGGAGTATATCAGGGATAAAAGATCGTGGTTCCTCTGAGGGATCGTAGAAATCACAGAGAACCGCGAGGAGACCGGTCTTGGGAGAAACGATGAATGATCACCGATGAGTAGCCCACTCAGGCCTTACGTTCCACATCGGTGTCTCTGAATTCTGCTATTTTCTACTGAATTTTCTACCACGGGGGGGATTAGCTAGTCGCGGGTTGGGTCATCGGAGGTTGAAGAGGAAAGCATTTGATCTTGAATACTGGATTTTTTTAGTCTACAGCGAAAGATTTCACCGGTGTCTCGATGATGTTTGCTGATCGCGGTCCACGGCGTTCAAGACAGAGAGAAGCGCTTGAGGAAAAGTATTCGGATGAGACTGTGCATTTTCGGGGCCGTGTTAAGTGATTACAGCGAGATCTCTCATTGACATTGAATTATTGAGTGAGCATGCGAGCGGATATTGTGACATTATGGTATGATCATACCATGGTCACTATCCTCATTCCAGAAGAGACCGTTGGCTTTGTCTTCGCCAGACTAGTTTTTCATGGCTTGGCCTCGGCTTGCCTCAGCGGAACCGAAGTTCACTTATAGCAGCAAGAAACGAAGGAATCGTCAGTGAGTTAACGAGAAGTGAGAAAGAACCTTGTCAACGTCCGATTGTCTACTGAAGCTCGAATAAGACAAAAAAGAGTATGAAGTTGAATAATTCAGCAATACATCCGTCCCTTCGGCCAGGGTCTTTTCCTTGAGAACGATCTCGAACGTCGAGGTCGGGGTCTGGCCGCGATGTCGGCGTCGACTAGATTTCGACGCTGATCGTCCGACCACGATTCCCCTGCCGTTTATCCGCTGCAGAGCGGTCGCGCTCCGTCCGTATAGATCAAGATGTTCAAAAATCCAATCAGAAAATAAGATAATTCACCATAATACCTATACCCTCGGGAGGAACAACCTACATACTATTAACAGCTAGCTGCGAGCCACAGAAGAAACCTAACTATATATAAATATATATAGATGAGCCAGTTTTGTCGGTATCGGTCTATTCGTCGTCGTCAGCGTCGACGTACATTGTTGGAGCGGCTTCCACTGAACGAAGTTGTAAATCGTTAGGATCGTTTTCAAGGTCAGGGTGACAGTTACTTATGCAGTCCGTGCAACAAAGCATCTTGTGGAGGTCGCTCTTCTAGTCAAAATCGGTCCCTGCTGCTTCGCGAAGTCCGGCGGAGCGGCGGCGGCGGCTGCTGCTGCTCCCGCCGCGCTAGAGGTGGCTGCATTTCGCAGTCACGGCAACCAGCCTCGTCGGAAGACGAATACCAGGGCTAGAGCTTTCCGTGTGTACGCAGGGTTCCATCAGTCACTCTCCCGGGAGTGGCCTCCAGTTCCCGTCCGCTAGCGCTCTCATCGGGGCTCAGAGTTCGTCTCTGAAACCATTCAGTTTCGTATCGAAGCCCAAGGAGAACGAGCCTGGCATGTTACTTATACCTAATGATGATGATGATGGTGAAGACGATGGATAATACAATGATGATGGCGAAGCAGGCAGTCGAACAAGTTAGTCTAGAAAAAGTGAGCCAGTTAGAAGAAACAAGCAGGACGAAGAAGCTGAAACCATTCTTTGTAAGTCCCTCTCAAGGGTGGACAAGCGAGTAAAACAATAAATTGTTACCTTGATGGTACAATAATGAACCTCGATGATTTCCTGGATTTGGAGGAAGAGGGGCCCGGTCACGATCCCTTATTCTCTATGTCTTGATCATGTAACTTAAACCGGATGCCGCTAGCTGAGAGGAGCAGTTTGACAGGAATCATGATTTGCTAGATTGCTGAGCAATGAGGATTCGCGCGGCGGACAGTTCATCCGTCGAAAGTCTTAATGCGAATTCTCTTGATCGCGGAGCCCCGCAGATCTCGAGTCTTTCAGATTCACCTATCCGAGACCAGGCTTCAATTCTGCAAAAAGCGGAAAGCGCCTGCCGCACCAAATTCGAGCTTCCCGATTGAATAGGTCCAGGAACCCGCATCGGAAATGCTGCTTGAGCATGATGGATGTACTGAAATGTTGAACCCACATTTTTCCCTAGGAATCGGTTTCGCTGCCTCTTATTAGTGAATTCAATGTAGGAGCCTCGGATCAAGAGAGGGTATCCTTGTACGGAAGCGAAAAGCTTTCTGGACGCTCGAGACGGAGTCGGCAGCAATTCCTTGGAGGACATCGGAGAATGGGCGAACGAGAATAGAATGGAAATCCAATTGTTCACTATTCCTGGGCTCGCGGCGATTCTCAAAGCGCATAGGGACCGTCGGCAGCGGCTCATATAAGAATTCAGATAGCGGAGCAGTTTTCCTAATTATTTCGTTCCTCTCAATCCTTTCCATGGGGCCTTCCCTTCTTTTCCTTCCGGACGATCCCTGAGAATTCTGAGCCCTCTTAACGATAGTCCGACGCGGTCTGAATCTTTCTGCCCACTCTGAGTTATTCAGATTCCCCATGCTGCCTCCTGTGAGTCCCAAGCGATCGACGCGCAAGTCCAGCCGGAATTATTTTCAGCCTACGCGAGACATCTTTCGATATTTAATGATGAGGCGACGAAAAGATGCTGTCGCGCTGCAGTCGGAATAAAGTCGCCCGGTTGACGGCTCGCCGGCTTCCAGGAGTCGATTTGATCCTTGAGCTCTGCAGCGGTGTTCGTCAATCTTCGCAGTTTCTTTACAAGGGCGAACCGTTTGTCGTTCGGTGGCTGACTCCGGAGTACGCAAGGCCTCAAATCGCCCGTCCCGTTTCCTTCTAGCAAGTCCGCCTCTTATATCAACCGCTTGTTCAAATGTAGCGCCCATAGGGCTGATCGGGACTCTACGAAGGGAGGTAGGTATTCCTCATGACGACGACTCCCAACTCCCCAGCATGAGAGTGTGTCTGCCCTCGTCCAGAAGAAGCGAACTCGAAGCCGAGAGCGCTAATTGGTCTCGGCAGGACGACGATTCTATTTCAATGGAGCGCTTCCACGAAATCCATTTTTAGCAAAAAATCAAACCAACGTCTAGAGTGAGCGCCTCAGCTCTTCGGACGTGCGTTCACGTCGCGAATTTCGAGGATATCCCTTTCGAGGGCCAGGACCGACCGTCGAAATGCTCGCGGCGCTTGGCCGAGCGAAGCTTCTCTCCACATCGCCGGCCTGTGTCGTCTCTTTGCGAGAGTAGTTTGTGGACGGATCGACTGTGTGTGTGTGCTCTGCTGTGCTGGTGTCGGCCATATTGTTTTTCTGTATTGTGCTCCGACGTCTTTGGTCTCTGTGAGTCTCGGTGCAGCGGTCGTGAAGCCGCAGATCGACGTCGGAAGCCGGGGGCTATGCTCTAGTGATTGTCGCCGAAGATTCGCGTCGCCATGGAGGACGAAGCGAAGCAACTGCCTCCTGGACTGACCCAGGAGGAGTGCCCCCAGAGCCGGCCGCAGTACTCGATACCAGGCATTCTACACTTTATACAGCATGAGTGGGGAAGGTTCGAACTCGAGAGAGCCCAATGGGAAGTTGAACGAACAGAACTCCAGGTGAGTTAGCGACCTGACAGGCCGACAGACACGCGAAGCGTTTCCAACAGCCGAAATGTTCGTTTTGAAATAACACACACACACTCAAACACACCCGCACTCTGGTCCTCTGCTTTCGGTAGCTGGAAAGCCAGACATTGAATGACAGCCGAATTTAATCGGAGATGAACAGATCAGACTCCGGTCAATCAATGAGTTTCCCAATCGGAACGGAGCCTGTCGTGCTCGAGCCGAGATGCCCCAATCGCTATCACAGAACCCGGTTGTCATCAACACCACCACCGTAGCAAAGTCCAGCGATCCCCAGAATACTGTGTTGCAATAACTGTTTTTACGCCGTAGTCGACGCGAGTTGTAAATTGAGACTGTCCGCTCGGCTTGAACGCCCTCATGTCGGGACCAACCCCGTTCCAGAACTGATTATTATCTGTTCCACGCTGTGTGGACAACGATTGACGAGCTTGTCATGCCCGAAACACCGAGAGATCGGCTCTCGGCGAACGAGTGTGTCAGCGGGCATGCTCACCGGTCTGGCTGCCAGCCTGCCGGGGAGCTCCTGCGTGCGAGGTCGCGGAAATTCGCTGAGAGATTTATCGTTTCCAATGAGTGGCCCGCGTCTGATCTCTCGTCATTCCCAAGACGTGTCTTCACTTCAATAGCACCCTACTCGCTCGCTCGCTCGCCAGCTAGCCACCAGGCTGGCTGGCTGGCTGGTTCGAACACAGACGACACTCCCTCAGCTTCTTCACTACAGCCGCTCGATACAGATCTACGAGACCGGTGCGGGAGCGCTGAACACGAATGACTTTAACGTATGATTTGCGTGAATTTCAGACGAGAATAGCTTTCTTGCAAGGCGAACGCAAGGGACAGGAGTGCTTGAAGAATGATCTGGTTCGCAGAATCAAAATGTTGGAGTACGCTCTCCGGCAAGAAAGGTTCGTTTCTGACTCCTTGTTTCTTCGGATGCACGATTTGTGATTTCCTGTCCAGATTCCCGCGTCGTATACCGATCTCCGAGATGCTGCCGGAAGTGTTCCCAACCCGAATGAATGAGCCGTTTCAAGAGAATGAGCTCGAGGAATTTCGGAAAGTAATGGGTGTGAGCCTTCAAAATGTCGGGATCCTCCTACTGGACTCCCACAATTCTCACCATTCATTGCGATCTCTTGAGGAAGCCTGACGAGATGCGTCGGCCACCGGAAAGAGATCATAGGCAACACCATCAGTAGGGAGAGGCTTCGATTGAGCGTTTTGATCCGCTTGTCGGGCAGCCTATATTTCGACGTCTTTCCGAAAGTGTCGCAGTCGACGCTTCGGGTGTCTGGAGTCGATTCCTGTTGTGAAATCATATCGGCTCTCGAGGAACTTCGCAGAATCCCCACCAAACGAGGGGTTATGGGCAATTCACTCGAGCACTTTTTTATACCTGCCGGTGAGAGAATCTGCGAGACGAAGTTCTTCAAGCGAGAACGATCTCTCTCACCGATGTCGATTGAGAATACTTTGTCGGGACGTCACAGTGTGTCAAAAAGGTCGAGGCACAGGATTCAGAACGACCGGGTGACGTTTCATCGTTCGAGATGGGCAGTCACTTGAATTTCCGGGGCGATTGGCGTGTGTGTCAGATCATGCTAGATTGGATACGATTACCATTCTATTTTCGTTTGATTTCCAGAGCGAAGTACGAGAAGCTCCGTAAGGGTGGAACGGAAGCGACCGAGGAAGAGGAGAAACCGCCACAGTTCGAGGCGGACGAAATGAACTTCGGCGTCTTCCAGGGTCCTGGGAACGCACCAGGGCCAGTGCTCACCTGGAAACAGGGGAGAGAACTCCTAAGACAGTATCTCCAGGAAATCGGCTTCACGGACACGATGATCGATGTTCGGAGCACAAGGATCCAAACACTGCTAGGTCTACAGGTTTGTCGCTCGAGTTTACCTAAAGGAAATTTGGCGATCCTCGGTCCAGTAGAAGCTTTTTGAGCTCTCCGATCAGCTCAGCGAGTATTCGGCATAAGTGCTCCAAGCAAAAAGTCGCTGTTTTTCGTAGACTTCGCATTCGAGCACCGACGGACATCCGGCGGCAACGCCAGCCGCGGCAGTAGGCGCCGTGAATGGCAAGGCTAATCTCGATACTCAGAAACGAGTGGCCAAAAAGGAAAGGGTGGATGTGCTCAGAGACGCCGAAGCCTCTGTTCTAGCCACGTTCGACTTTTTGGCTGCCGAAGGAGCTCCCGGCTCCGACGGTGCCGATGAAGAAGACGAAGACGATGTTGTGATGGGGACGCCAGGAGTCGACGAAATGCAGCCTCCGTGCACCCAAGACCCTGAAGGTCAGTGTTTCATTGTCGTCAGCCTCCTGGCGGCGGAATAAGCTCTCTGTCTCGCGATGCTAATGACAGACAGTCAGTCGGCGAGCTCTAACTCGGTTGTCGCCACTTTCAGGAACCCTCGGTCTCGGGGAACTTGCAGGACTCACAGTCAACAACGAATTCGAACCTCAATCAAAAGACCTGCCGAAAAAGTGGAACGCCAAATACACTCTACGTAGCCATTTCGACGGTGTGAGAGCCCTCGTGTTCCATCCCGTGGAAGCGGTTCTGCTCACCGGCTCCGAAGACAACACGCTCAAATTGTGGAACTTGAAAAAAACTGTCCCGGCGAAAAAGACAGCCGCTCTCGACGTCGAGCCCTTGTACACGTTCCGAGGACACACGGGGCCAGTCCTGTCGTTAGTAATGAATCCATCTGGTGAGAGATGCTACTCGGGCTCTTTGGATAGCACCATCTGCGTTTGGAATTTGCCCAATTGCAACGTCGATCCCTACGACTCCTACGACCCCGGGGTCCTCGCTCACACACTGACGGGTCATACGGACGCCGTTTGGGGCTTGGCCATGCACGCCTCGAGACCACAGTTGCTCTCCTGCTCGGCGGACAGCACGGTTCGGTTGTGGAGCGTAGGGGATCAACCGGCTCTGTCCGAGACGTTCAAATTCGATGCGGTCCCAACGACAGTGGACTTCATTCGCTCGACGAATTCGCATCAGGCCGTCGTCGGCTACAGCAACTCGGATCTTGTCGCGTTAGATCTGGAAACCGGTAAACCAGTAACTCGCTATGAGACTACGGGTTGCGGTCAAATCAACCGGTTGGTGTCCCATCCGACGTTAGGCATCACTGTCACTGGGCACGAAGATCGCTGTATCCGGTTCTTTGACGACGCCACCGGAAAACAGATCCACTCGATGGTGGCTCATCTGGACGCCGTTACTTCGATATCGATCGATCCGCACGGACTGTATCTGCTGTCAGCCAGCCACGACTGCTCGATTCGATTGTGGCATCTCGATAATAAAACCTGCGTCCAAGAAGTCACCAGCCATCGGAAGAAGTTCGACGAGGCTGTCAACGACGTCGCTTTCCATCCGTGCAAGCCGTACATAGCGTCTGCGGGAGCCGATTCGATCGTCAAGGTATTCGTCTAGGAGTGCGTGTAGTTCGCTGCAGACGAGCATAGAAGCTGTTTTTCCGTCACCTACCCTTCCGCCGATTTCGGCCGTTGTGATCGTCCCGTTTTCGTCTGCCCGTCTCTACCTCGCTCCCCTCTCAATCTGGACCCTCGGATCGATAGGAGCGAAAAAAAAACGGTGACGGTACGACGAAATGGCTTGATGGCCGAGCGAGAGCGCAAGTCAGCGTGCTTATCAATTAACAACTTAATCATCGTCACCCCCTCCTCCTTCTCCCCACGGCATATGCTCAACAAGGGCTCGAATCGGAAGGAACCCGGCGTGAGATGAGCCGACTCGTCAGATTCGGCGATTAAATCTAAGCCGGCTATTGCCCTCATATTTAAAGTCCTCCAATGTTTTCCCGTCATTGGCCGAGCGGAGAAACGGAGTTCCCCACCTCTCTCTCGCCCGGCGCTCCCGGCGACGGGAGGAGTTCGGGAGCTGCCTCCTGTAAGATGGCTCGAGGTTCGCGACCGCGTGAGACGGTTCGATACGTCGCCGACCGTCCGGTGAATCGACTACTTGGTCGACGCCCAGGCTTATTTACGAGCAGCGAGGAATCGGGGAGGGGGCTCGAACTCGGACATCATATCTCCGACTCCGGATAGCGGCCACGATTATTGAAACACTTTACTCAGTTGCCTGCGCGGGTGATATTGACGCGGCGGAGGAATGGTTATCCGACAGCAGGAGCAGAAGGTAGAAGCCGGCCGACAGCAACCAACAACCAACTGTAGATATTACAACCTAACAGTACCTGTTCGAAGCGACTCGCTTTAGCAAATGATTACACAGACGTAAATCAATGACTCGCCGACGAGCAGCAGCTGCAGAGGAAGCAGGGCATACTGAAGGTAGCGAGACGTCAGCCGACCGACCGACCGAGTGATGAAGCAACCTCCAGACGACTGTTATACACAATGACCGGGTCGGGGGGTGCGATCCGTGCACGCAGTCACGCTACACCCCTCTCGTCGCGTAAATGATTACGAATTCGCAGGCCCATGAAATCAGGTAGAGCCCCTTGAAATACACACCACGAAAATATACGATTCCAGATAGCTTCCACGATTCCCTTAAGATGAATCGCCGAGCCTCGGACGCCCTCTCTGAGAGTCAATAACATCTCACTGGAAATTTCAACATGCATGCATTTTAATCGGCGTTCACCGACCAACCATCAGACCGTGAGGGAAGGACGACATGACACCGTCGACGTCCGAGCTCCGTATCCGTAGTCCAGACGGAAAGCTTGATGGAAATCCTTTCTGTTAAGGATCGCATCAGGTCACGCGAGTTGTCTCCCACGGAGACGGAATCGATCACCATCTCTAGCTTCTCTCTAGATCAGATACGATTCTCACTCAACATCTTTGATATACGAGCTATTTCGAAGCCTGCAAGTCAAACCGGCGGATGGCGAACGATTTCCGCGTTATACATCGATGGCGCTCTCCCGTAAGAGAAGACGGGCAAACGGCAACTACCACATCAATAAAGAAACTTCCGACGTTCAACTGCTCACATCGACAAGTGGTATCGGCAATATTCGAGGCGATCGAATGATTGTAACTTGTCCCCCGAGAAGAGGGAGTAGCGGAAAATGCCCTCGCGATGCCGTCTAGGGTTTCGAAGTGGAAGTCCGAAACGATCGCGGTCTGGGGAATGAGCTAAAACGCTGAGAAAATCTCGTCCTCGCGACGAAAGGTAAAAAGCTTCGAAAAAGAAAGGAACTATATGCTAAGGTGGAACCCTGTAATATAAATACGTGAACACTGGAGACAACCCACACAGATCACACAGCCAGAGTGCGGGAACTGACGATTAGGAGGGTGATTAAGCTAATGAGTAAGTTTGCAAAACTTGGTCTCGACGATGATGATGATCTATTGAAATTATAAGTAACGTAGCATCAGAAGCGATTTACACAGAGTTTGATGTTTGTCCTCACGAGATCAGGAGACTCGGCTGGATCGAATTCATCTTTTAGCAGAAGCATTATTTGAACTCACGCGAGACAACATTGAATACTGTGCCGATCACTCACGAGTGTGGAAGGGACTGAATAATCGCCGCGTCCTGTCATCCAGGCATTCTAATAACGATTCGATGTGGGCGCGGAGTTCACGTGGAATCTATTCAACGAAGACTGGATGATCATGATGGAAATAATTATGTTGGAGCTGTCGAAAACGGCGACGACGATAATAAAGTGTAAATAGTCCAGTGAGTAAAGAAGATGGAATCAATGAAGAGACTAGGGTGACACGTCGTTGGAGTCCACGTCAGATGAAATCAATGCCCTCAACACGCCTTCCAAGGGGATCCATCTTGGATCACGGTCTGCAAATTATTAGATTGTAAGCCGCCATGAAGCGGACCGTGACAGCTGAACAGGCGCAGTTTGAAGGAAACGAATATTGGAACCGGACGATAAGGCGAGCGTGAATGATTTGCGTCGACATTGGAAACAAAAGTACACAGATTAGAGGTTATCAATTATAAATAAGATCATTATTACGTCCGACAGTCGAAAAAACGGATATTATCATGGAATTCAGATGAATTGCGGTGACGATTACCCAGAGGAGATGAACACAATGACACAGTAAACGAGGAAGTCGTGCAAGAGCACAGAAGTCGACGAAATTCTAGACAAGAAAACTGGAGTCCCGCGGAAAGGAAAGGGATAACGGTAGATGAACTAGATGGATTACGACAGGAGAGGATATAATAAACACATTATGTATGAAGTCGGAAACCGTTTCTTCTGTCTCACAGCGCAGGAGCATTCGTCAGTCAGACCACTCCCCGAAGGATCGGGGAGAAAGGGAGCTCCCGATGAAGTTGCGAAAATATTCCTGATCCATCGACGCAGACATGAGTGGGATCGCGATCGAAGGGAATCATTTGTGAAGCTCCATTCAAAGGGGTGTGAAAAAAGTCGGACTCTGCGTTTTCCTTGGGAGCCGATGCTGGAAGGCCCATGTCCCAGATGTTATCTCCTTCTCACGTACGGGTGTTGGCTTGTAGCGGACAGCGACGGTGACAGACACATACACTCACGTGTATGATCGGATGCTTGAGCGATAGATCACGTCGAATCGTGTACGAATCTTGACACACACAAATGTTTATGAGTACGTCGGTTTTTCGTGCCCCTCCACTCCTCGTGGCGTATAGCGGTCGGTCCCTCGTTCATTTCATAGATATTCCCCAAGGAACGAGCTTCAGATGCAGAGAGGGAGTGACATCATCATCGACATAAAATCTTGAAATCGGAATCATTTGGTATCGGGCCTGCTCTTGAGTAAGCCGTGCCCGAGTGGCTGATTCTGAGCCACGTACATCATAGAACAGATGGGCTCCATCCATACCTTGAGTCTTCCAGTAGGAACCTCTTCCAGCAGTACAAGCCATTCTCCGATCGAGGATAGCCCGTCTCCAATAGAAGCCCATGTCCAAGAGCAGCCCGTCCTTGACAGGAGGTCCTGAAGGGGAATCGAATCAGAACACCGAGAAGCTCTGCTATAGAAAATGCCTGGAGTTTCAGGAATACTACAGTACTTTTTTCCGATGGAAAAATTCATCAATGACGAGGAAATCGAAGAATACCGCTCCAAAAGTCGACCGAGGTATTATGAAACTTAGGCTATCGGGGGTTGGGGCACGGCTCCCTTTTCCCCCTCCCCTGGGAACGCCACTCTACGGAGGCTCTGTATTCCTTCTCTCGAGCGATCCATTCGAACTGAAGTCAAAAAGCCTTCTGCTCTCGAGTCATCAATCACAGCCCGCCAAAAAAAAATTTTTCCGCGTTACAACGAAAGTGATAGCTGCCTCGGGGTGAATCGGGGGCACTGAATCCGAATTTCTTAACAGATTTTTCCCACCAGGTCCAGTTTTTCTGGAACTTCAATTTTTCGATTTTTTGCTATTTTTCGTCTATAACATTCTCTAACTCCACTCCTGAGTGGACTAGATCAGAGGTTCCCAAACTGGGTTCCGCGGAACCCTTGGGGTTCCGTCGCTCTTTTCCGGGGGTTCCGTGAAAAAATCTTGGCGGAACCCCAGTGTTCCGTGGGCTGCTCTTCGCGCAACTCGGGGTTCCGCGACGAGGTTTTGCTTCCATATGTACGGTCATATACGGGCCCTAGGTGTCGTAGCCCTGTGGGGAACTTCTTTTCCTGATTCCAAATGTCTTCCTCAATTCCGAAGGGGATCGTTCTAATTGGCGCATCGATCGGCATCGAATGCACACTGCGAAGGTCGTTGCACAAGGCACGTTCCCACTAGATGAGCATTTCTAATTTACGCAAGAATTGACTTAAGCAATAAACATTCGGGTCTGGTTAATAGCTGAAAGGAAAGAGCAATTGACAGGAAAGAGCAATCGAATTATTTTAAAAATGAGGAAGGGTTCCACGGAACACCAGGGGTTCCGCGGAAGAAAAAGTTTGGGAACCTCTGGACTAGATCGATGAAACGTCGGTGGCGGATGGAGCTCGGTTAGAGCTATACATGGCCGAGTTCTGGTGCGAATCGTGGCAATGGTCTCTGAGCTAGAGGCATCGGAAACTCAAAGGAAAAAGTGGGAGAGGGACCTCTTGGAAAGCGCTTGACAAAAAAACTAGGACCTTCGAAGCCGTCTACCCTCGAAACTTTGGTAGAGGAGGCTTTTACGAACATTTTATGACCAAGCAGAGCATGATCGGTTGATCAATTCAGTTTTTATCCAAGATATACTCGGAAAACCGAAAACGTCCGATTTCGTTTGGGGTCGATCAATCCGCATCAAATCGTGCCGTCAGCGACTGTCTAGAATGTGGTCGACCAGGGGCTTCCCTCATGAGGTTCCAGCAATAGTCTGCCATCACAGACTCATCCCACCTCCCTTGATATCGCTCCTCCATGGTGCTGATGTCCTGATGGAACCTTTCACCTTGCTCGTCGCTCATCGAACCTAAATTCTCAGGAAAGTGATCAAGGAGAGCGTGGAGATAGTGAACCTTGATACTCATTCTACATCCAAGAACGCGGAAGCTTTCTAGAAGTCTCTGCATTAACTCCACGTAGTTGGAAGCTCTCGTGTTCTCAAAGAAATTCGTGGCGACTGAGACGAAGGATTCCCAGGCGGCGGCATCCTCCGGGTTCATCGATTCAATGAATTTTGGGTCCTTCGTGAGTCGCCATCAAGGTAGGTGAGATGAGTCTATGATGGCAGACTATTGCTGGAACATCATGGGGGGAGCCTCTGCTGGACCACATTCTAGACAATCGCTGACGGCTCCATTTGATGCGGATTGATCGACCCCAAACGTTTTCGGTTTTTCGAGTATATCTTGAATAAAAACTGAATGGATCAACCGATCATGCTCTGCTTGGTCTTAAAATGTTCGTGGAAGCCTCCTCTATCAAAGTGTCGAGGGTGGACGGCTTCGAAGGTCCTAGTTTTTTTGTCAAGTGCTTTCCAAGAGGTCGCTCTCCTACGTTATTTTTCTACTAGCGCTCCCGGTCGCCGCTTCGCGGCGACTCGGTATCGCTAGACTCACTACACATGCGCTAGCTCCGAATGCGCTGGCTCCGAGTGCGCTAACGCCGAGTGCGCTGGCCCCGGGTGCGCTTGCTTTGGTCGCGCGTGCTCTTGGTGAGCGTCCCGTTTCCCTGCTTTCCCGTTTCCCTGCTTTCCCGTTTCCCTGCTTTCCCGTTTCCCTGCTTTCCCGTTTCCCCGCTTTCCCGTTTCCCCGCTTTCCCGTTTTCCCGACATTCCCGTTTTCCCACTTTCCCGTTTCCCCGCTTTCCCGTTTCCCCGCTTTCCCGTTTCCTCACTTTCCCGTACCCTCGCTTTTAGTCCATATGTTCTCCGGAAAATCCATACCCTTCACGGCTACAGCAATTTTCAGCGAGATTCATTAGTAAAGAGACAGAGGCCAATGTTGACGGCAACCCCCGATAGTCTTCTTGGGAGCTCCCGAGAATCCACCTTCTCATGGCGATCGGTCCAGCCGATAAGAAATCCCTTGATAAAATCTTTGATTCTCGGCAATAGGACCACTCAAATAATTTTTTTATGGTAGAAGAACTCATCGCATCGGGGAACTGACCCCCCTATAATCATCGCTGGATCCCCCAGAACACGCTCCTAAATTTTCACGACGATCGGTTCAGCTGTTTTAGAGTCTAAAGGGGACGTACAGACAGATTTATAGATTATGTGAAGAAATCACGAAAATTCTGGAGAACTCTGGAAACTCCCGCCGAACGATTTCCGGTGAGGGACCCGGTACTCAATTTCCAAGGAGAAAAGAGCTCGCCCTCATCATACGGGCACGACGACCCCCTCATCGCTTTTCTTCAGCTCCCGGGAACCCACCCTTGAATTTTGGCGGCGATCGGTTCAGGCGTTTGCGAATTTTGCGAATTTCGGATTTTTCAATTTTTTTCCGATTTTTCGTATTTCCGTGGGTTGAGCACTCAAATAAATTTTTTGAGGTAGAAGGACTCATCGCATCGGGGAACTGACCCCCCTATAACCACCGCTGGATCGCCCAGAACACGCTCCTAAATTTTCACGACGATCGGTTCAGCCGTTTTCGAGTCTATAGGTGACACCAGACAGACAGACAAACAGACAGACAAACAGACAAACAGACAGACATACGTTTTTATATATATAGATTTCTGATTTTCCGATGCCTCTAGCTCGGAGACCATGGCTACGAATCGCACCAAAACTCGGCCAGGTATGGCTCTAACCGAGCTCCAGCCGCCACCGAAGTTTCATCGATCTAGTCCACTCAGGAGCGGAGTTAGAGAATTTTATAGACAAAAAATAGCAAAAAATCGAAAAATTGAAATTTCAGAAAAACTGGACCGGATGGAGAAAATCTGTTGAGAAATTTGGTTTCAGCGCCCCCGGTTTACCCGAAATAGCTATCACTTTCGTTGTAACGATTTGGCTGTCGGACTGTGATTATTATTATTATTTATCAGAGATGGATCGGGATTCACCGCAGGTTTTCGAAGTCTGATGGGTCGTTCGTGAAGAGGTCATGCGGGTGACGGAGCCGCGAACAAGTTTCCGAAAAACGGGTTTGGTGCTCAATGCTCGAGGCGAGCTCGAACCCGCCGAAAACGCTTCGGGTATACTCCTCGAATTTCGCAGACTTCTCACTCAGAGCGGCTAATGAGACAACACTCCCAGAACGAAAGAGCAATCTTCCATATCCATGAGCTCTTTCGGGAAGATCTTTTAGGAAGCGGGCAAATGATAAAATGAAACATCTCGGTATTTGGGCTTCACAACGTTCACGCGGATCTAGGTATCATGCGAGACCACCGATTTTTCGGTGAAGGTTGAATTCGGATGATGCTTCATTCTCCACGCTTCGGAGAACACGGTTGGGAGGCTCCGGAAGGAATTTTCACCCCTGGTTCGTATTCCAGACTTTGAAAGTTTTCTTAGAGGACGCTCATGTTTTTGAGCCTCATATGAAGAGGCTGAGGGGCTGCCCTCCAAAAACAATAGCCTCCAGAATGAATTCACGGAGTGTATCTGCCCAGGGCGAATGAGGGTGAAATATTCTTTCGATGAAGAGCTTCTGTCGAGACGTAAATGTCGTAGCTTATATCGCCCACAAGGCCATCAATCGATGACTGTAATCTCAGGAACCGAGCTTCACGGGAGATGATGAATCCCTTCCCTTGACACAGCTTCGATTCTCGGCTGCCGGAGACCCCGGAGATGTTCTCCTCCGATGTCCGCGGGAAACTTCTGAGAACGTTTCGGCCAAACTTCCGACTCGACGTAGTGATTGGGACTCTCGTTGCGGGAAAACTCAGCAAGGCGACGTCAGCAGCCTCGCCCGATCCCCGAACTTCTTCGGTGAGCCGGAGTGCTTTCAACGATTACGCCCATGTTATCAGCCTCGCCAATATCTGAGCTCTGTCAATAGACGTCTCATGATGCTTGCTCTGCTCCCCATATATATGCGCATACAACCGCGACAATGGCACTCGTTGAAGTGATAACCGATGGAGCTGCCCGAGGCACATCCCGTCCTTCCTACTTCCTTCCTTGGACTCGTCGACAGAATCTAGCTTCGAGTCCCCAAGAAACACTCGCAAGCTTTGACTTATTATACTTACTCGACGCCGCGGAGTACAGCTCCCCATCGACGTCGTATGACGGGCTTCATTGTCCAGTCCGAATCTCCCTTTATTCACATCGGAAGAGGAGCTCGGAAAAAAATTGGAGCTCCATTCCTGCAGAAGAGATTTATTCGATCGCGAGTGGTTGAATTTGCAACAATTCCAATTCGCAGCGCTGTTCGAAATCCGATTCGCGAGAGCATTCCTCGCCCACGACAGATCGATGATTCGCTTCCGAAAATTAAATCTCGATCGAATAATTTGCCATCCAGATCACTCCACACATCGGATCGAAAGCCCGAGCTGAGAATAATCTGAGAATCGAAACTGAGAATGATCTTTGTCCTCCGAAAATTTCCTATTTTTTCATGCAGTCGACTGTGTACGAGACTAGCACTGGGCCAAAGGACTGTTCGATCGGTCATACTGAGTGACAACATCAGGAGAACATTGAGACATGTTTCGTCGCAAATGAATCCTCGTGTATGTTTTGATGGACGCGCAGGCCCAACCACTAGTTTGCTCACCCTTTCGGTCCGTCGGTCCCTAGCTCGCTTGCTGGCTGGCTCACTCGCCTGGTCCCAAGAGCAGCTCCCGATCAGACTTTCTCACTGAGTCTATTGGTCTTCCTCAATAACTCAATCCTTTTGCTCCTCTGGGAAATACAGCCGCAATAGAGTTTGCCTCTGATTTCCTCTGTTGCATCTTCCGATTGCTCCTAGTAGACTCCGACCAATTTTTAGCATTTGGCTCATATCTTTAGCAAGAATTGATACATGGGTACCATACCTCTCCGGGAAATTCGGCTATTCTGGCTCATTCGATGTTCGAGAAATGTGTAGCCCATCAGGGAAACTAGGGATCCCAGAGGTGCGCGACCGGCGGCTATCAAGGCGAATACATATAGGCGGAGGAAAGCTCCGCTCAATAAGAAAACTTACGGAAGTTGATCTTTTGTGACAAATTGTTACGCCTGTCGGGAGAATCGAAAGATGATGGAATGAGCGGAACTCGCCCTTTGTCGGACGGGTCTCCCGGGGAACGGAGGCATCAAATTTGTCATTTTCAGGAAGTTTATGGAAGCTTTGTGGGAAAGCGCTCGGACCACCATCGTGCAGTCGCCCAGCCTCAAGAACCTGATTCGGCAAGGCGACGGAGGTCTACGCACGGAGGTCAGTTCCCCGGAAGTCGGCAGCGAACTTACCTATCCATACGTAAACACTACGTCGGTAGAATGCTCTTTCGGAGGACTAGCTCTCCGGCGGCGGCTAATCTCGAGAAAGAGGGAGATTTCAGACAGGTAGCCCCGATCCCATCCCCGGACAGTGACTGACTGGAATAATGGAACCGGCTACTAATTAATTATTTCCTTGGAGGTATCCTTTGCTGTCTCATTCAGAAAATGACTCCCCATCGGTGAGCCCGCCCCCCGGCGCTGAACGGCTTGAAGTCGTGCGAGCCGTGCTGCTCGAGTTTTCCGATCTCATTATGTGGAGAAGAGGCTGCTGAGGCCTCTAGTTTTTTGCTGACAGTGCACCACCATCAGCTTTTCGTGCGCTCCCCACCAATGACACAACAGTGCATTCTCTGTGGGCGACCCACAGAAGACAACCCAGATAAATAAAAAAAACTCCGGCATAAGCTCGAAGGACACGGCGCGCAGCGCTCTCTGCCTGCTCCATCGGAGTGCTTTTTGACAGTAGCTCGGGGGGCTTCGCAGGCTCCGCCTTCGCCCCACGGGCATTATGCGGCACCGAGCTAGCGGGAGAGCGCTCTCTCATCAGTGTCGAAGTAATTTTTCGCTATTGATCCATAGATAATAATCAGAACTCCTATTCCGGATTTCTCTAATTCTTTCATCGATCTATTCCATGCCTGATCCGGGCGAAATTACGGAAGAGAACGACCGTCGCGTCGCTTCGTTTGGCTGTAGGTGCTCTCTCTGCGAGACGGGGATTCTCTGCATGGAAGCATACAATACAGGGGCTCATTCAGCCGCGGCTCAGGTCACAGAACGCGGAACGGTCGAGCGCATCGACAACATGAATGTGTGTAGGGAAGAGGAGCACGTGGCGACCGCTGCTGACATGGCTCATGAGCGTGTGGTCGGCAAATCAGAGATGATCTTCGACGGATGTTCGTATTCTCCGCCGGCTTCCAAGATCCGACACCGAGAGATTCTAGCCGCGGACGAGGATTCTCCGTTGTCTTCGAAGATGATGAGTGTAATACTTTTGTATAAATATGAACTCGGGTGGCCGAAGTTTGGGAGCGGGTGGGGCGACACGTGGCGGACGAGGCTATTCTCGGAGAGCAGCTTCTCTGACCAGTGTCGCCCGAATTCTAAATCGACTGGGATCGCATTTCCGGGAATGAGAAACTTCGGAACCCCGCAGAGCTGTCCGGACGGAGCGTTCGACATCAGTGGACGTTTTCCGCCGCACCGATCCGAAAACTTCCGGAGCGTCTTGTCCGATCTCAGTCGATGATGTGTGTCGGAAGAAGCGACTAGCCTTGAAATCTCGTCCAGAGGTGGAAGGCCTCGCGCGCGTGGAATCGGCCTGTGGTCTCTCTGTCTGGACTACTCAAAAGCCAACATCTCGTCGGAGGTCCAGGAAGCGGCTCCCTAGGAAAGACGGTCGTCTTCTATTCCATTCGGTAAATTCATCACGCGGCGCAATTATGAGCGACGACAGAGGCCTGACTCGATGTCCATTAGACACTTCGACTTTCTTCCTGGATGTCCACGCTTCCGAGCAGTCCACGGATCTCTGACGACGGCTGCGAATTCCTTCGACGCTTCTCTACTCCGGAAATTTTCGTTCGCGACCTGAGCTCACTGATCCCGCTCGAGTTTTACCGTAGATGATCTTCGTTGAGGTACGAGGCACGAGTCGGATCGCCTGAGTACTGCACACGAAGGAGGTCGATAGCTTTCTCGCGGGCATGCATCGGCACAGGCGAGCTAGTTGCTTATGGCTCGTCTCTGTTTTAACCCGGTTAGGCCAAGTTGGCTTCCCCGAGGACCACTGCTAAGCCTATAACCCTATCTAACCCCTGCCCCTGTCCAGTCTCTTTGGATGTCTCTATATTTATTTAGTGCTGCTGCTGCCGCTACTGCAAGGCTTTCCCCAAGTCTAAGGCAGCGGTAGCGACATAGCAGTGGCGGCGGTGATGGCTAGTGTGCTGTGCCGATATGAGTCAGACGACTCGATAAAGAGTTCGCTGTTCTACCCACTGACCCTGTGGAAGAGCTCTAGCTTCAAGCCTTCCGCTGCAGGAAGTTCCGGTTGCCGGAGCCGCCAGATTGACCGGAAACTCACATTGATCATCGACGCGCGCGACTTCAAATCGAAGGGGTGATCGGAGTGAAATAGTACGCTCCATGATAAAGACACCTCCTCGTCACATCCCATTCACTCGATGAGACCGATCGCAAAACCGTTAGGAATGTCATTGTCCGAGGATCGATTTCGCCGCTCCGGAGGCGAGCCATGGACTATATGTCCATATCGAGTCTAATGGCTGTACGAATGGATAGAGCCTGACGATTGGCCGGTTTGCGACGCGATTTCTTTGATCTGCTTATCGATCCTTTGAGCTTGCTTCTCACTCCGAAGTCGGCTCCCTCGAAAACGCGACCGTCCCCATAATCATCGAATCTCATCCCATAAGTGGCCACTGCTTACGGATCACTAATTTTGATTTTCGGTATTGAACGTTGCGACTTATCGATCCTGCGTCGATGTTTTTTTGTCTATGTCCGCCATCCTCGCGTGCCTAGGGTACAATGCCTCAATCAAGGCCTCTTGGCAGACATCCGGTCGCTGTAAGGGTTGCCACCTTCGCTAACGCACCCCAGACGTCGCTCGCATCCAACAACCCTATGAGCCCAACCCCGGGAACGACTCGCATGACCTCATTTGCTTGGCTGGATGGAGTCCACCTTGCGAAAAGTGGGGTGATGCAACGCTCGAGGTCGAATGCTGAGATACAAGTAGCACTCGCCGGAACGGATACACCGGAGGTCTGCCCTTGTGCTCGGAAAACTCTTCTAGAATTGAGAATTTCCTCTAGCCTGCTGGATGAAATTCACGGGACGCGCCGAGACTTCGCTGAATTTTCGTTTCTTGGGGAATACGAAAACAGTCTGCGACCAAAGTCGAGCGGACCATGAATACTGTGTGGTAAGTCATCAGAAAGTCACAGCGTTTCGGAGCTGCTTGCGAAAGGACGAGAAGGCAATCGCAACGCCATCGGCGCCTTCATCATGCACCTGTCATGGACAGACTCGGCATGGGATTCGTCGCGGAGCGCTTGTCTCTCATGGCAATAAACTCCGCCATATGCTTACCCTAACAGCACATGAGTTTCGTTCTCGGAGCTGTCGAAAGGCTTCAATACCTCGAGGATGAAGCAAGCTCGCTTGTCGTCCGCTGACCATACGATGATGTCACTCATTCATTCGGCGCAAACACTGACACACTCTACGAGGTCTCCCAACGTCGTCGATTATCATACAGATTGAGCACTTTTCTGCGTTCGCCTTGGATCGGGCATCGGTGGATTCCGTCGACTTCAGTCTCCCGAGGTTCTACGGACATCCCTCTCGTTCTTCCCGGGAACCGTGATCATTCCGGTTCCGGACCCGGGAAATTGTATGCCCTCGTGAGACCAGGCCTTCGAAAAAATCAAATTTTGCCTAATTCTGTGATCGATCGTGAATTTTGAGCGGAATCTCAAATCTCCTGGCTGTCTTCCTTGTCCGAGACTGTGACACTGGCGCCCCGTCAGGAATGGTGCTCTCGACTCGACTTGACCCGCAATCGGAGCGTGTACTCTGTCGGAGATACTCGAGAAGTACTCGACGGATTCGTCCACTCACGAGCTACGATACTCTCGTAAATCGCATTATCACCTCTTAGAGCTTCGGAAAACGGGTGTCTCCCACAGGAGTCGACCGGAGGAGCAGCATCATCTTGGTCTGTTGAGTTAATAAGCAGCCAGCCTTCTGCGTCGGATCCTCAGAGACGCCAAACGAGCGAGATTCATTCCCATGCAGCTTACACTAAAGTCAAAAGTAACCCTTGCTTCGATATTCCCTGATTTACCCCCAGATTCAACCGGTCAGCGACGCTCACTCGCTCGCAAGCTTCGACGAGCGAGCGGTCGAGCGGGCAGGCGGGCGGTCAGCCAACGAACGAGCCACGCGGCTAGTCAGACACATAAATTTCAATACGAACTTCACACAGATCGCACGCGGCTCACATGACCACTGGTCAGCCAATGATCAAGAGCGGGGCTGCCGGACCAGCCCGTTTGCGTTTACCGATACAACTCACCATAAAATTCCCCGAAAAGATGAGACAAACTATCGGTGTTTTTTTTTCACTCAGTCTGCATCGATTCAGTTGATAGTTCCAATTCTTCTCGAGTCACGATCCTGAATTGGCTAATGGGAAACACCGCGCTCATCATTCCCTTCAATATTAAACTATGGGAATCAGAAAAGAGAGGGAGAATCCCTGGAATATCGAAGGCTTCGTGCCGGATTATTCTTCCCACTACCTGGACTTCAACTTTCCCGAGTTCCCCGGGAATCCGGGCCCGGAACTCGGAGTCTCTTCATCCTTCGTGAGCAATAGCAAAGGGTTCAAACGCGTCGCCGAACGATCTCGTTCAGTCAGAGTTTCGTCTAATCCGAGCGGCTCCAGCAGCCACGAATGGACCGCTTGGCTCTGTCCTGTAGTGAAGTTCATGCCGCGGTCAAAGGACCGCTAGCAAATGACGTCGATAAATCAGAATCGACTTCTCTTCCAGTCTAACGCTCCCTTATCGGAGCTTCGTGTCTACCTACCTAATTCTCGCCAGGTCTCGAGTGAAAACGGGGCCGGAGAGGGGGACAGACACCGAGTCGCTTCCTCGTCCACCCCCAATCCACATCTACCTCGAGGGGAGGGAGAAACGTCGCAACCCGTTGAGAAGCAAATTTGTTTCATTCTCCATTTATTCCTTCATTCATTGACTCGTCGGAGCTTCCATCCATCCATTGAAAGCCGAGTGAGGGACCAATCGATCGATCGAGAAACCGACTGACTTACCGACCGACCGACCGACGGTCGCTGTTTAGTCGGGCTCTCTCGAGAGAAAGTAGTTCGGCGCGAGCGGTAGCAACGGCGGCGGATTTTCCTCCAAATTCTGCGATGGATGGTGAATCGAGGCTCTCGCTCAGAGTCACAAACACAAGCGGCTGAAACATCGAGAGCCTGCAACTTCGTCTCCAGAGGGGTTGGGCCGCTTTTAAACAATAGAATAGACTGTGGGTGAATCATCCCAAACTAACGGTCATCGACATCCTCCTCATGTTTGTGACCAGATCGCGATGCAAGCAAGCAAACAAGAAAGAAAGCAAAGGCTTCGGAGCAAAATAAAATCTAATGCGTTCCCCGCGTGGAGGAGAGGGACCATCGGGGAGCCTGACCCCGTTACTTTTCTTTCAGGTGCCACACAGCCGCGCGGGTCAACTATGACAGTATAACACTGAAGTCGGCTCGGGTAGTGATGAGGATGTCTTGAGACAAAAAGAGTTGGTTTTCAATCGATACTCGCTTCCTATGGGGCTATCATCATCGCTGTCTGTTTTTCGCATCGAGGGTGGCGAAGGATATGAGTATTTTTTTCGGTCTGATATCTCGAATTTTTCTCGTGATTGTGAATACCCCAGAGAAGTCAATGACACCTCCAGAGGACGCTTCGGCAAAAACTCACTAACAACTGGGGGAGAGAACTTTCTATAGGAGAAAGAAGACGGCTACCCGGAGAATTCCATCAATTTCCATCTGTCCGTTTGCTCATTGATACACACGGCATCCGCAACCGCCACCTTTGTTTTGGGCCGCGTCAGCCACTTAGGACTCTGTGTGGTCCCGTGACAAGCGTTTTTGATGAATAGCTTTGTACATGTTCCGTCGATGCAGTGCCCAGGGCTCGGACACCGTCTGCAGGACTCGAGACTTAAAAGCTCGACCGAGATCAAACACGGCGCTAGACTTCAGGGTAGAGCACGCATGGATGACGGATTTTTTTTTGTGAGAGAATGATTTCCCCAACGAATTTCGGTCTTTCTTGCGTTCCCTCGGGCCGGCAACATCTGAATGAATATATGAGACGGGAATACAATCAGGCAATAATCTTTTGTCCTTCAGCGGGCCGGGGTTGTCTTCCTCGATGCAGGAGCAATAATGGGACGGAAGGCACAAGATAGTGGCGAAAGGCTTTATCCATAAGAATAGCTCGCTGCTTGATGAGTTTGGCCCATCTTTCGTAGAGAGATCGAGAGAGAAAAAGTGAGTGACAAACACATATGAGACGCTCAATAACTTAACGAGTTATTCCGTTAGAGTGCACAGGAGTCGAAGAGATAACGCCTTCCGCGCCACCGCGTCAACTTGGGTAGAATAGCCGGCCACTCATACCGATAGTCCGTCCCTCTGTCCGACCGAGCGACGGTCCGTCCAACCATCCATCCATCCATATATCGGTTTCTTGTTCTTCCCCGAAGCGGTTCGACTCCTTCACGTCCATCTGTCGAAGAGCACTTAATTACCAACGGACTAACAGGGTTCGGGAAACCATTGGAAACTTTGGTTTCGAAATGAAGGATCCTTCCGAGCGACGCTGAGATGCTTCTATTCTGGTCAAAGTTCTAGAGCGCGCCGTTCCGGTCAAAAGTAAGCTTCAGGCAGCTCGGCATGTCGCCGAATTCCAACATGCCAGTTGCTAACACGATATTTCGATGTCGGCTCGGAACTATGCGACGGGCGGCGGGCATGACCACGCCAAGGAGGAGGACAACAACAATGACTTTGACGACGGCGACGACGATCGACCGACCGACCGACCGACGGGAATGACGACCACGACAAGCAGCGACTGTCGCTCGGAGGAATGTCTCAACACGATCAAAAAATGATCTCTATGACCGATACGGTCTCCACTGTGTAGCAAGATGTTGGAGTAGTCCAATGTTACGACGTCCGGCAGTGGCTCTTTCTTCCTCAGGAAATGACCGCACAACCTAGGGTTCGCCGACTCGTTCTGTCGGTAGTCATACGCTGCTGCCGCCGCCGCCACCACCACCGCCGCCTACCGCTTCTCGTAGTAGTGGCACCGGCAGGCGAACGCGCTGACTGACCGCGCTTCCAAGCCCGCGGGTCGACGACGACGCAGACAGGTCTACTGTAGAGATTTCGGAGAACACCTGACCGCGAGTCGGACACCGAAGATGGATGGCTCTGAGGGAAAGAAACTTACTTGATGGCTATTTTGATAATTACCATTTGAAGTTTTCTCTGCCCGACACTTTCTCCCCGGAACCCAAGGTCAGCTTCAGAGTATCGTCTTCCTTTCGGAAAGCACGGCTTCCCGGCAATTCGCTTCGATTAGGTTTGGATACAATTTTCGATCACACTTTTCTCCCCAAGAGTTGGACTCTCCGATGAGGCGATGACGGTTTCTGCTCGATAGGGAATCGTCTCTCGCTGAGCCTGGATCTGAGGCTTCGTCAGCTCGACGTCAGAGACAACAAGCACGCCGGACGGGAGGAGGGTGAGGCTCCGGATAGCGAGCACTCAGCATCGCGCAGATTCCCATGATGACTCGGCGTTCGACAATATGAGATGAGTTTTCGGGAGGTATTCTAGGCACTAATTGCGAGACTTCTCGTATTGTCCGAGCTATGCCGCGTTCGGGGTGCGGGGAGATGGCTCGCTTTGATAGACGAATACCTTTGACCGGGCTGGATTAGCAAGTATTTCGGGCCAACGCGAAACGTTTCGGTTGCATTTTCTCTGAGCTTCAACTTGATCCTGATCGATGCATGGGTACTTCAAAATAAACGAGTCGGGAAAACCTTTTGGCTCGAATGCTCAGCGGACTGTTAGGGTCAAGCGAGTCGATTAGGGTTCAGCTCCGTGTGGGCACTCATGTCCGCTTGTCGGCCCAAGGGAAATTCCATCAGAGGTACTCTCCGCAGAGAAGATTCCACGGAGAATCCCACCTAACGCTGCTCTCATTCGTTCGACAAGTCAGAGCACTCATAGCGTAGTACTGATTCCAGAGCGTAATGCGTCTTCCCGCAACGCTCGGCTCCGAAAGGAACCGCTTGACGAAAGCCGCGATCTAACTCCTGGGGAATCTGTAACATATTGAATAAAGTGAAGATCGACATGAATGAGACAATCGTCCGGAAATACATGCAGAGGTATACGGCTTCAGAGGATACCCGAGGACAGAGTGCGACCGGATGAAACAACTATCCGAGAGATTTCATACAAGTTTTTCCAGAAGTTCGAGAGACTCACGTCATGTGAATTGCCTCGGCGAGAAATGAGAGCGGAATCGTGGCCGCCTCCAGATTCCGCAAAGATAACCAGCATGGACTATGTGGTCTATGAAATCAAGGGAATGAATGCGTACTAGTATATGTAGCTATGGATAATATGATATGATTGTAATTTTTCAGGTATTGGACTTTGCGGCTATCGAGCAAAGAGTGAGTGCAGCAGCGAGGCGAAACCCGAGCCACAAGTTGCACGGAGTCTAGGATAGGATTCGGAAGCGCGGAGCAGGAATCCCAACGTGCGAGAAATATGAGAGTTGAACAGCTACTTTTTGGGACAGGATTTTTGGACAGAATAGAGGAATCGCCGCTGGAAACTTCTCCAGTCGCATATTCATTATTGACTCTACCATTGATTTTCCATGTGTTCAGATGACTCAAGAATACCGCAAGCAGAGCCATAGCAGTCTCGACGGTTGGACACGCGACGACAGGTAGTCCGAATGGTTCTGTTTCGGAAAGTTGCGGCGAAAGTCGACTTGTTCCGAGCGAGCTCATCTCTCTCGCTGTCTCTTCACTTGGGGCTATTTGTGGCCTACGGCACCGACTCCTTGGTTCCGTAGGTCTTAACTTGTGTCCCCAACACTCTGACGATCAATTTCCATCATGAGCTCTCAGTTTTTGAAATTTCTTCGCGTGACCATGAGAATTCCAACAGCTGTCCGGAAAAGAACCAATCCAATGCGGTCGCCACCAGAAAGATCCTTGTACGTATCATAGATAAAGCACGCTGAAAACAAGCAGATCGACAATTGCTTTTGTTCCAATCTGAGCCATTGTTCGCATTTGTCCTGCAGACTCTATGTCGATCATTCTGAAACTTGTCCTGGGAAAAGAAAGCGAACTCTTTCTCGAGCCGCGATAATCATTCAAATGTTGGCCTGTAGAGTCTCCTTTTGCGCGGGAGGCGACTGAGTTGACGTCGATGGAATCATCCCCCGAAGCAAAAGCCTCAAAACAAAACTCCTGACGACGATCGAGCTATTCCGCAATTCGATTACAACAACACTAATCCGTTCATTCATGGTAAGATGGATGGTGCACAAAGGAAGAACTCCCTGACAAGGACAGACAAGAAAATCTCCCGAAGACTAAAGCCGCGCTCTCCTTGTTGAGGATCTCGATGTCGTGTGGAAGAAAGCAAGAAAAACCTAAAGCTGCCAGTGTAGCAGGCGCTCGTGCCAAGGAAAAAGGTCTCAACGAGACCTTTTCCTATTGGCAGAGTGTTAAGCGCCGCCTCGTAGGAGGTCCCGCGCGATAGCGAACAAATCTCGCTCCGGTCCCTCGGGCCGGCTTCGGAGCCCACAGCCTGAGCACCTTCGTGGATGTCGGTTTCGTAGATTCCTGCCAACCGCGCTCGGAGTAATACACTTACCATTCTGTCTGCCTGTCTCGCGGGCGGTTACCCTGTACCGAATCCTGTCGAGAATCCAGTCAGTGCTGCCATCAACTAATCAAGGTTTTCGCTGTTTGCGGTAAGTTGAAATCAATCTCTATGCTTCGAGGGGGGGAAATCCTCTACAGGCCACCAGACGAGCGCGGCTTCGGCTTGGCGGCGAGCTGCGGAATTCCTCAGTGATGGACGTAGTAAAATTTGTGTATGTATTCTCTTGGGATCGACACATAGCGATGTCGGTTCGGCGCAGACTGTCCCATCCTGTCACTCTCAGTTACGTCTCATGATTCAACGTGACAGTTGACCGCGGCTAGAGAGCCTCGAAGAACGAACCGCCGCAGGGGAGGCAATTTTTTAGTCAAGTTCCAATTTTCCATCCTCGGAGTTAAATCTCTCAAGGGGGACGCGTACAGACTCCACCCGATTCATGAGAAATCGCTTTGTTGTGAGCTTCCGTCGAAGAGAAAGAGCGGTAGAGCTCATAGTACGCTGTGCACAGGTGAAGAATTCCTCGACGTTCTCGCGAGACAGTTAACGACAACAAAACATCGGCGATGGAGTTGTATCCGGTCAACCGGTTTGTAACTCTGGCCGGATGTCTGCTTCCGAGCGGATCCGCTCAGGTTGAATCGGTGAATCCCGCCGGAGAGGTCACTGGGTGAAATCAAGATCATTCGGAACAGCACGATCCAGCAGCGGCAAGGCAACGGCAGAAGATCCGGTGGGGCGATCCGATCGGGGCGCGCCCCATTCCAGCCTAGCCTTGTTTGAGTGGTCACATTGCTCGCTACCTGTCATGCCGATGATTCTCTGCTTGAAAGCCAAGCGGTACTCTTTGAATCTCTCGGGAGAGAGCTCCGATTTCGATTCTTTAGATCGGGGCTTCCGAGAGAGCCGGGGGTTCAGCTCGTTAGGAACTTCGAGAATAGCGCGCAGCGTTTTCAAGTTCACGGAAACCTCCTGAGATCATTCGGTGCGCCCGGGAACTTGTCGGTAATCTTTTTTTGCCGCATGTCGGTCCGTGACCGAAGCAGAGCAAGTTTCGCTTTCGTTCGGTCCCACATTGCATCTGCCGCATGTTATTCGGTCATCTGCAGCTGGTGCCGTGGCCTCGAAATGTTCTACTCGAAAAGACGAGACTGAAGAGCCTCTGCACGAGTCAAACCCGTTAGCTCTCTAACCCTGGTCGCGCGATCTTACTAGATGCTGTGAGTGAAAGAGTTTTGTGTTGTATAAGCCCGTCTGGTGTCTCCAGATGTCCACACTTTCACCCTGCGGGGGTTCGAACGAGCAAACTGGCTAGCTAGGTGACTGACTGACTGACTGACCAGAAGGTCGTCCGATCTCTACGACCGCCAGCCAGCCAGACTTACGAAAAACCCTTTCAAGACAATATGGTTCGAGCAAAGAGCCTAAAAGTTGCTGCAGGAGAGCCTGTGGCGCGTGCATCTCTCGATCGTGTGTTTCAAGCTCGCAGCACGAGAACGAGACACTCGAGAGACACCGGGAGAAATCGGCGGAAAATTCACCCCGGTGTACAATATCGCCGAGAAGAGATCGTCCTGTCTCGACGTATATTCAGTTTTCTAAAAAAAAGATAGACCCCCGATATTGAAGATGAGCAGTCCCTGCGCCTCCCCCGTCCGAGGGAAGTTGCGGGGGAGGCAGATTCCCGAGCAGGCATCTGAATGATATCAGAAGTTGCTGCATCGGGAGCTGCAGTAACTTATGAGCGAATACAATAGAAGCTCGCGAATCGCGAAGCCTCCTGGACGTTCCACCCGGATAGGGCCCTTCTGAGACTTTTTGCTTGAAAATTTTCTGTACACACTCTCGGCATTTCCCTCGTCAAAACTGAGTGTACTGCTTGGAGACCGCTGTGCACGAATTGCTCGGTGAGAGCCAATCAGGGCGCTCCGACTTAACCCTCTCTCAAGGGTTGAGACCGCCAGAGCCAACCCTTCTCGATCTTCGCGGCTCCTACATATAGAATCGTCCTTCGTTTTGTGCTTTCGTTACCTCCTGCAGGCAGGAGACAAGTTCGCATCAAGTTGCCGGACCGGCCTTCGCTCACAACAAGGGAGCCGTGGTGTGTCATCGTGCTCGGTATGATCGATGAAGCTCGCAATGACAAAACAATCCAGGATTTTTATGCTGCGTGCTTCTGCTGTACACATCGTCGCTCCTATCGGCTTTCATAGATGTCAAGTATCGACGACGAGTGTCGCAGACCGATCGAGGACAGTGCTCAGTGAAAGTGTCCAAGCAGTTTTTTATACGATCGTGAATGATGGATAAACGAATGTGCACCCCATCCGAACAAGTGTCGAAGAGAATTGCGCGACTCCAGATTATTTCGTCTTTGCTCTTGAGATTGGCACGAACATCTATCCGGACTCGGTCCTCGGACATTCTTACGGGTAGCGAACGTTCGAACCGACGTTGACCGGAGATCTTTTCAAGGGTCCTTCCGCTTTTCCAATATGCCGTGCCCGGAGTTTTTGGATCCGGGCATTAGAGCGTCCGAGTCGAATTCGATCATCGTGACAGCAACTCATTGACCGCCGTCTCATCCCGATGCGCTGACGATCTCTTTTCTCGGAAGATCTCTATTCTGCTCAAGAAACGCGAATTAGATCGACTAATGAGGACACCGTTTGGAGTGTGCTCGCCGTGCAGAAGCCGATTTAGGTACAGAATCGACTCGGTGTTCCTGTGGATTTTACTGACCTTTGGTTGCATTGCTCTTTTCTAGGGAACGAATCGAAAATGTCCGAATCGAGCACATCGATCGCCACAATGTGGAATCCTGTCGGATTACCGAACTCCATGTACTCGCTCGCTCATCTGCTCGGCCACGAAGACGGAGCCGTCGCCCGCATGTACAAATGCAATCTCTGTAACGTCGAGTACAACAACAGTGTCGATTACGAAGCGCATCTGAAGACACATTTCGACCATCGGTGTCCCTTCTGCGATTACGTCTCGAAAACGGAGGGCCGATTGAAACGACACGTGAAAGACCTACACGACCCGCCGGACGACGCTGTCGACTCGACGAACGGTGAGCAGTTCTCCGAGAGCGACGACAGCTCCCAGCAGAATTCGCAAAGCAACTTCCAGCTCAGCCCTCAGAACAGCTCCCAACACTCAAACAAAAGCGGTCGTGATAAGCCTCGAGTGTGCAGATGCAAGCATTGCGGATTCGTGTCCGAAACGAGGGTGGAGTTCTGGGAGCACGCCAAGAAGCACATTCGAGAGGGCAAGGGTCTCGAGTGTCCACAGTGCCCCTTCGTCACGGAATACAAGCACCATCTGGAGTACCATCTCCGCAACCATTTCGGCTCGAAGCCATTCAAGTGTCACAAGTGCAACTATAGCTGCGTGAACAAGTCGATGCTGAATTCCCATCTGAAATCGCACTCGAACGTCTACCAGTACCGTTGCAACGACTGCAATTACGCCACGAAGTACTGCCACAGTCTGAAGCTGCATCTTCGCAAATACAACCACCAGCCTGCCACGGTTCTCAATCCCGACGGGACCCCGAACCCGTATCCTATAATCGACGTATACGGAACACGTCGCGGCCCTCGGCCCAAGAAAAACCCAACGGCGTCGACGCAACAACAAATAAGTCCCGTACAGTTGGCTTCGCCTGAGCTATTGCCTGCAGCGGCCGCTGAAACTCCATTCGCGATCGCCAGACCGGCTTGGCTCAATGGCTTGTCTCTGAACGCTTTGCCGATGTTCCAGTGGGCGATTCCGGTGGAAATTCAACGCGCCCTACTCGAACAGGCGGCAGAGAGGGGTCGTGAAGGACAGGACAGAGTCAGCGTTGACGGAGACGAGATAAACATCCGCGAACGGGTGGAAGACATGACCATTAAAGAAGAACCCGAGGATTGGGGCGTCGAAGCTCCGCTCGACCTCAGTCGGAGTTCGCCGCACTCACCCGCGTCCACCAGCGGTACCCCGGCGCAAACGACGCCCGTGGAGTTAAGTTCTGCAAGGCGGAAAGGCCGAGCCGTAAAGGTAGAATCTTTCCGCTGCGATTTCTGTCAAATGGACTTCAGAGACCAGGAGATGTTCCTGGAGCACATGAATTACCACGGAATCGACGATCCCTTCAAGTGTAAGGCTTGCGGAGAACAGACGACCGATCGATTGAACTTTTTTCTTCACCTGAATCGAAATCCTCACACGTGAAGAAGAAATTCGATGGAATCTAAAACTAGTCAAACATTGTGACCTGCCGTGAGAGTTCGAGGAGCACGGCTGCTTTCGGGGCTGTTATCGGAGGAAGATCCCGTCGAATTAGGTTGCCGCACGTATTCAGCGCTGGGGTCCTCCGGAGAGCCAGTATTCACCGTTACGTGATTCTTCCGTCGACACTAACTGTGCACGGCCAATCATGATGACACCCGAAAACCATCGATCCGTTTGTAATTTATTCCGCGGTGCCATTTTGAGAAGGGCTCATATTCATCACCAGAGGATCGGCGCTTTCGAGGGAACCTTAGGTTTGAGTTCTCTGGCTGAAAATTCGTTCCTCGATTTTGGGAGACAGTGGCTTCCCATTCCGTGGGGAATCGGGGTCTCTCATCTCTTAGAGATTCGGCATCGGGGAATCGCACAGGACTCGAACCAGCGACTGCCGCTGAATTCAACGTCGGTCAGATCGGAGTAGAGCTGAAAAAATGCGCGCGCCGACCCGACCACTCGGCTATGCGTCCGCCTAAGTCACGTTGTTCCAGGATGGAGCAAATACTGTAAAAAAGATCTCCGAAATGATCTCCTTAAGCCGATGCGAGAGATTTCCTCTTGGTGCAAGCCGCGGCCTTCTTGTGAGTCTCATGATCAAAAACCGCTGCTCCCTGTCCTTCGAGGGAGTGGGACCAAGTATTGTAACACATGAGCCAGGCGCGTTGAATCAAAGCATCTGAGCGCGTAATCAAAAGTTTCTACGGGAATTTCGCAGCCTCACCCGCTGCCGTCGATGTTAAGAGCTAAGGCTTCCTTGGAATGTTTTCGCCGCTTCCCCCTGATAGGCATGCGGGGAGGGAAGTTCCCACCGCTAATTTATTGAGTAGAAATTAGGTAGACCACAGCATATGACGTTGTGTACGAGGAGATAATAGAGACGATAGTGGATGTGTAATTGTAATTAGCAGCTAGCTCCTCCCCTACCTCACAGACTGGAGGCGAGCGTTGCTTTTATGTTGATGATGACTTCTGACGGTACACGTGTATATGGAAGATTGGCGCTCGTTTCGCCCGAGTGGAGTGTAAGAAAAATAAAATTTAAAAATACCGTAGAATTATTGAATCTACTGAAAACTCAGGTTTTCCCTCGAATGGAGATTTTAATTCTCTAACATTGAGTCTCAGGTCGTCAGACCGCTCGAAGGTCCCGGGGAAAATCATTCTCTGCAGTGTTTTTCATAATTTATCCAGAACAAGGCGGATCTCGAGCTCGTGTCTAGGCCTCCGTGGCTTCGAGCACTGTTCTATTCGAAACAGAGTTTTCTGATGTGCTGCTGTGCTTTTTACAGCGGGGCCCCTCCTCGCGCTCGTTCGCGAGCCGAAAGAGCCCGAACGAACTCTTTGAGCCCAAAAAATGCCAGCCATCCATCCATTCTCCAGAATAGACGCGCGCCGGTCGGTCCGCTTGCTCCTCATTCATGTGCCTCTTTTCGGCGATCGTCTAGCCTCTAAATATAGGGAAAAGGAGGCTCCCGAATGAAAAGCTCCGCGTTTAGTCGAAAGTAGTTAATTCCATGCTCGTTTTCGCGTGCGGCGACCGAATTTTTCTGTTTGCTACAGCGGGACAGCGATGACGCCTGAAGGGCTCCGCCATCGAGTCTCAATCGGCCGAGCGCTCAACGATCTTCAGGCAGGAATTTCCACGGTCCTCGACGCAGACTCGGTGGCAACAGCCCGAGCGCCGATGCTGAAGAATTGAGCGAAAATTGTTTATCTCCTCTGTTTCAGGTTTGCGGCATGAGTTATGAAAGGCGGATTCGGACGCGAAACCGCAAATGAATCTTTTTTTTTGAAGAAACCCATTCTCTCTGACTGAGAGGTTTTTGGGGAAGTGTTCATCATCAGATTCAAACAATTAATCAGAACTGCTTGCAGTACGGCAGAATCTGTCCCCATCGCGTTGTCGTTTATTCTGCTGGTCCGTAGATTCGTCGATTTCTCCGAAGGCTTTCATCAATCAACGAGGTCCGCTCGGGCACTCCAACGGCACTCAGAGGTCTCCCACCCACGTGCACTTCGTTCGCCCAAAACGAACGGTCACTATCGATTCGGTCACCGAGATTCTCATGCGTCAAATCATCGGCCTAACCAAACGGAACGTCCACCGCGATCGGGTTAGAATCGTGAGATGGTCAGTCTCGCCGACTGGAAAGTACCATCTCTCAGTCGGTCGGATCTTGTCGACGAGCGACCTCACTCAGCTGGACTAACGAGCACGTGCACAAAAAAGGCTCGCTGTCTCCTCAAATGGTTGGCATTCTTCTCCCTGTGACTTCAGAGGCTTTTCGGACTGGCCTCTCGTCCATTGATTCTCCGGTACAATAGCGTCGACGCATCGATGGGAATGGAGAACCGACGAGAGCAAGTCAGTATACTCGAAAAGACCCGTCGTTTTTTAAAATGATTCCCCGAACTGACCAGTGGCGATCTTGGCTGGCCGAGAGCTGACTGACCCCGGTGACGAAGGCTGATTGAAGACGAAAAACCGCAGTTATCCCGTAGGAACCCAGCGGGTTCCTTGAAGACTTTCTGCAAAGCTCGGATTCCTCAGCCCACTCTGAGTCCTGTATTCGCGGACAACCGCAGCCCGGTACACTAGCCTAAACCTCAAACCGACATTAAAGCCCCTCTTTGTGATTTGTTCATTTGAAGATTGTAAAAAAAAACGAGTGAATCCCATCGATGGAGCCGATGGACATCTCTTCATCGAACATTTTTTAACCACGCCCACTCCGAGAATAGAGCAGGAGCCTAACCGCTCTCGAAACCCCAATTCACAAGAACGCGTGGACTCTAAATTATGTTGAACTCGCGCTCTTTAGATCCGGAGCCGCGCTTCATCCGGGATTATGCTTTCCGGGGAGTTCCGGAACCAGCCCGAGGATAATGAGTTCCCTCGCGTAATATCAAAACCGCATGAGGAGACGTCGCGACGCATGAATATACCTGATATTCTATCGGCGACAAGCTCGCGTGTTGTCGTCGAGAGCTCTCCGATCGAACCCCTCCATCTCTCGAGAGCTCTTTGCTAGAACTCGCGTCCGTTGACGAGCGGAGATTCCTCGGAGAAAGTAGGATTTTTTTTCTCCGTGGTATAACAATAGAGAAAAAACCGATAATCGACAAAACACTCTCACGATCGGCTAGAACCGGATTCGTGGAGGTGGATGACGACAACGGCGACAACTGACCGGCCGAACGACTGGCTGCCTGCCTACAACAGAGGGCGATCATACAGTTCCATTCTTGCACTTTCGCTCGAACCATTCAAGCCATTGTAACACTCCCGGTCAATCGGCCGGTCGCTCGTCGTCTTCTGGTGCTCAGATCGGCGCTCTTCGGTCAGACGAATAGGGTTGAGTACTCGTCCAGCTGGTCGACAGCTTGTGACCGAAGCTTCTTGCTCCGGCCTGCTTAACGTCTTCTGTTCTTTAGCAGATGATTTCACCGGAACTCGTCGCTACAATACAGTTATTCGACCTCAATCTGAGTGAGACGGTCTCCTTCCAGTCAGGACATTTCTGTTCTCGCTTGCTCGTACATGCATGTCGCGCAACGATGCTTTATCCAGAGTTCGATCTGAAAACACATGGAGCCAAGCGCTTTCTCGGGACATGCACGTACGGAATGCTTAAATCGATCCAAAATCACGGAGCGGGGCAGCTAGGCTTGTTTAGTGGGCAACAGAGTTTCGACATTGAACAGATCCGAGTAATCAAATACTTTACGTACAATCGACATCAAAATCGGCTGCTCCATCCGGATTGCTCGCTCTTTATGGGCTTGACCGGAGTGTCTTTCGGAACAACCTCTGATCTGTCCTGGGCTAGAAGAGCAGACAGAACGAGCAGGACAGACGGACGCTCATCGTTCCGATCGCGAGCGGGGGGCTCTTTCGGTGCGTCTGGAAAACAGCGAAAGGCTTCTTCTCGGATTCGACCCTCTCTGCTACCCTTCTGTTTGTCTGGCTGGTCGGTCGGTCGAGTCTACGGTCGCATGTATGCGAGCGCGTTGGCACGCGCCGCCTCAGTGAATATACTACTTTCTGTAGGGTGTTACGCTTCTAGACATGAGCCGCACGCGATTCTCTCCCGGTCGAATGTTATGTCTATCCGAAAGATGGATCAGAGGGGGAGAGAGGGGTAGGATCCATGCCGCGAATGGGTAGTCCGGATTCCCACAGTCTCATGATCATGACTCCTGTAAGTGAAGTTTGTGAGTTTCCGGTACTATCCGAAAGTCTTGTTCGCTCTCCTCTCTCGAAGCCCTTAACGCGAAATTGAAAAACTCACTCGGAACAGTATTCGGAGATTCTCGCTTGCGGGTTGGGCCCAGGAACTTTAGGTCTTGTTGGAAACTTCGCGGTGATTCGATCGAGATTCATAGCTTCCGAGCGAGAGTCGATGTTTACTCTCATAGTAACAAATAACCGATAGACGGTGGCTGGTAACAGCGGCAACACCTTTCGCCGAAGCTGTCGGAATCGCAGACGTCAGCCCAAACCTTCTTTTGCTTCCCGACTCGATTCTTGAATTCGCTGAAGCGGTCCGTCAGGAGTTGATGCGTGGCGTTCGGGAAGGAACGTCGCTGTGATTTCTCTCGGAATATCGAAATTATCATCATCCACTTTCGTGCCTGTCCCTGTCGTCTCCCGATCCCAATTGGGCGCCAGGAAGAACGCGCCATCATGTCATCACTCGAACTCCCAAACCATGGTCAGATAGCGTAGGACCGTAGGATCACGCAGCATATAGCGGCTATTGTCGTAGGGAAAAAATGCGAATCATCGGCAACACTTCCCAATCTATACCCTCGAGACGACCGCCTCGATGCAGCTTGTACTCGAGACAATGTGGTGGACTCGAATGCAAGGGGGAGGGGGAGGCTCTGATCCCGATGAGGATCGGGGAAGGGTTTAAGCCATTCGTTTGACCTGAGTGTCGGATAACACGTCGAAGGCTCAACTAGAATCAACTCACACAAAAAACAACACCCACTCGACACCTCGTCCAAGCAGATGGAACTGGCATAGAGGTCCAACAGCCGTCGGCGATTAAGACTTGTTGTCCTCGCTCACACCTACTCCAACCCGGGCACTGCGTGCACCATGTCTTAATTCACTGACGGTCGAGTGGTTCGGGTCTCTCCTCGCTAAAATATCCCTCCGTCGAATGAGTTTTGCATCTTATTCGATTCTCTATGTCGTCCCGAGAGAATTACCCAGCCTCATCTGCGTAGATCGAACAAGAATTTCCAAAACTTCCTTGAGTCATGTCGACCTGAAGAGTCTGGAGGGGACTATCCGTTGCTTCGATCGATCTGAATCATTCCGCATCCTTAAGGAAGCCCGCTTGACAAACGCCAGCGTCGACCTGGGGAGAAAAATTATTCCGATGAACATTTCAAGGGAAAATCGCAAATGAGAGTGGCAACCCCGAGACTTGCCGGAGGCGCCCTTATACATACGAGTATATGGACATTCAGAATCACAATGTGTTGGCTCCGGTAGAAAATCACAGGAACCTCCCGGGGTCGGGATGACTGTTTTATTGCTCTGGTCGTCCTCGCGACCGTCCTCGCAGCAGCAGCAGTAGACTGGTCCAACCCGTTTGTCCGTTCGTTCGTTCGTTCGTTGTTCCGCTCGTCCATTCGCTCACTCAAGGGTCTGACCCAGCGATATATCGCCTCATTCTCAGCAGCGAATATACCAACAGCGGAGCGGATCTCTATGACCAGACAAGCATGTCAGTTTACGGAACAACAATCAAACGACACACTGGTTCGACTCCGACACGCGCCCCGTCTCCTATGGAGGCGGAAAAAGAATTCGATTGAGCAGCGGTACCATATTGGAAGCGCACATCGATCGCGGAGAACCTCCGATGCCTGGAGAGATTCAAGTTCTGGAATTCCGTCGACGAACAAACGTACTCGCTGTCAACTCGTATGGTTCAACCGGAGTTTGCTGCCATGCTGGATTTGCCAGACTTGTCAGAGCCGAGTTATTTATTTGAAATTTCCACTTCTCAGCTTCGCAACACTCAACTTAATCTGCTCGACAATGCAGTCGATCTGCCGATCCGCACTTTTCGACACTGTACTCTATGTTTGATACAGTCATGGTACTGGTCAGCACCAAGCTCTCGAAACGACGTCTTTCTCTGCTGCGATGCGATCTCACGGATGCGGACGAGCTCGTAGGGCGAATTATAAACGTTCCTCTTAACACACTCATCAAGGCGACCGCAGAGCCCGTTCGTAGAGAGGTGCTGTGCGGAGCGATTCCCTCAAACGGTGAGCATGATCCGTCGGTCGACGAAGACACCGATCGAATGATGGAGATCATTCCGCATTAGTGAGAAGCCGGATCGTCGATGTATCCTCCGAAAGCGACTCATTCGCCAGAAAAAACAACAACTTGCTGCCGG
Source organism: Galendromus occidentalis (assembly GCF_000255335.2). Lineage (NCBI taxonomy): Eukaryota > Metazoa > Arthropoda > Arachnida > Mesostigmata > Phytoseiidae > Galendromus > Galendromus occidentalis. The sequence continues at coordinate 574,906 of NW_003805439.1, forward strand.
ACATCATGAATGGAATTTTGAATGTAGAGAGCGCGGAGTTCTGATAAGTCCGAGTCTCGACTCGCTTTTGATCGGTCCTTGCACAGATCATCCGCGACGAATTATGCCGCTGCACCGACGGGAATGCCCTCGATTCGGGGGAAACGGAATCTCCGAGCCGAGGATCTTGGACAGGAGTATTGTCTGGAGGAGTATCGCCCTCAACTTGCGTAAAGCTACAATCCACTATGACCGCGACGACGGGTGCTCTGGTGGTACACGAAACCGAAAGGCGGTCGCCATCAATCATGACAGGGTCTATCCAGGGAGGATCGTTCTTGCTGCCTTCACACATCCTGTCTATACGAAGGAGACTTATATTTGTATATATAGATGGTGGTGATCTATATAGTGGTTTATACATGGTGATCAACCAACCAGAGTCCTAGCTAGATGTCCGAGATCGAGAGTCCCCTACGACAGAGGAACCGAGTTTGCCTGGAACAAGATATCCGAAAAGGTGCAAAGTCTCCCCGATACTCGGCTTGTGAAACTTTCCATGCCCACACGAAAGGCGAGCGATTCGAGTCGCCAATCCCCGAGAGCGCTCCCACTCTCCTTATTAAACTCCTCCACATTGGCCTGGATTGATAGGGCCCCGTGTACTTATGCATGAGCTTCAAAACTGAGGACGCATCGGAGATATCTGATCTATACCCGCAAGTGACGTGGGTTCATCATGATTTAGGACTCCGACGAAATTCGTCACGAGCATGCTTTATTGTAGCAGTCGTTGCTGATCATCCGTACCCATCCTTTGTAGACAACTATGTTCGCGATCGTGGATTAAATGACGGTGAATCGATATACGGAGGGGGAAAATGAAAACTGATTCCTCACTGGATCCATTGACTACGCCGATCGCGCCTCGGATTCTTGTCGCCGACTTTCTGTCACGTCGTCATCAGACGCGGGGGGTGCGACGTTCAACTCACTCAATATCCGCGGGGGTATCCTTGATGTGTCGATACCGATTTTTCTCGCGAGGTCCAGACATTCCTGGGCGGCTTTGAGATCTTTTCTCTCAAAGAGTTCGAAAACTGTGCAGACGAGCGCCTTCCTACGAATTTCTACATTATCGGTGAATCGTAAGACCTGGTCAAGAATCTCCCTGTTGAAGGCGCGCTTGATTTTTGGCGCGATCCGATTGCGTTCCAGGTACTCCATCAAAGATGGATACTGTCGCTCGAGATCAAGTGCTTTCTCCGAGTCGTTTGTTGCGATGTACAGATACCAAAGCTGTGCTAATAGGAAGTTATCCTGCACCGACTTCGCAAGACGATGCGCCTCGCTCGTCAAACGATCACGGAAGTTAGGATCTGTGAAGGTTTCCAACGATAGATGGAGATGATTGTAACCCGGCTTCGAGCTCTCAACTTTATCCAGGTATTCTCCGAATTTGCCCACGTTGTAGTACGCGTCTTGAAGGGCACCGGCACCGATCGTCCTGCCGGAAAATTCGAAGAAAGACTCGATCTCCTCGACCATTCCTTTTGACGCCGCCGCGCGCAGGAGTCTGCGAAGTGCCTAGAACGTGGATATCGTATTGTGAGATCGCCGACCGCGAGTATCGCGGGCATTGAAATGAGTACCTAACCATGAAGAATAAGATGCCGACTATCATGATCCAGGCGTTTTCCTACAAACTTACGATTAGTTGACGGAACTGCTGTGTCGACAGAGTCTTCAAGTCTCTCGCAACTTCGAACGCCTCCGCGAGCCTCCCGGCGTCCGTGAGCGCGGTGATGAGAGCCATAGAGTCTCTGAAGCTCAGAGTCTTTTCCTGAGCCTTGAGTTCATTCCGCATACTGAAGGCCTTATCCAGAGACCCGCTCAAGATCCGCTGGAAAACCGTATTTTCAGGACTCAAGCCTCCGAGACCTCCCTCATTAGATGGGACGACGAAGGGTACTTCTTGACCATTCCTCTCGAGCATGTTCGCTAGGATCTGGAGCGCCATCGGGAGCAGGACGATGTTCTCTTCCTGCGATTCAGTCCAGATGTCCATGGCGGCTTTTACATCGTTGGTCCTGTTCAGCTGTTTGATGCGATACAGAGCGGCAACGTCCCTCTCCACGTTGAGCTCGTCCATCAGACCGAACAACCTGTCCAAGCAATCTTTCTTGTTGTCGTTAAGGTACGTGTTGCACGCTCTCATCAAACTCGCTTTGGCACGCTCACCGCGACACCGGAGCAGCGTTGCTTTGGCTTCGTCGATCTTGTCGCACTCCAGATAGCAGAGGACCATGTCCACGGAGCAGTCCGTTTGTCCGAATATGCTGGTGATGACGCTCATGAGGGCTTCCAGCTCTTCGGTCTTGTTCTCCTGAATGAGACGCATGCAGACCAGTTTCCTGCACGGCGCACTGCGGTACCTGTACGCGGTCTCCTTGATGAGCTCGAACGCTTTCGAGAGATCCTCCTCCGCGAAGCCTCTGATAACATATCCGAACACTTCGGTGACCGCGGACCGGGAGAAATATTTATCGAAGAAATTCAAGGTCTCTTCTGCCCCCTGTTTTTTGGTCAAGGCCTTCATCAGCTGACCGATTTCTTTCCACATGAGGTGCTCGTCGGAAACCACTGACAAGCTCCGAGAGTATTCGTCGAGCAACGCTTCTGCCTCGGCAACCCTCGACTGTTCTACGAGCACGCTCGCGATCTGGAGAACCCGTCTTGGATTCACTTCGATTTCCTTACTGTTCGCCTCCGACAAGTAGTGCAGTGCGCGTTCTGGATCCATCAGGTGGCAGTGGAGGGCTACGAGGTGAGAATAGTTGGCTCCTGTCAGTCCGTAACGTTCCAACTTCGGCAATACCTCGTCGACCTTCTCCAAATTACGCTCCCTGCAATAAACCGTCAACAGCCGCCGCAGAATGCTCGCTGAAACTCTGTCGCCTCTGTCGGCTCTGAGGGCAAGAGCTTCCAGATCTTCGTCGTGAGTGTCGCTCAATATATGGTAATCATAGTCGGGCATGTCGACGACGTTGCCACGCAGACACTCGACGTTGACGCCCCTAGCTATCAGGGAGCGGAACCTCCTCGAGCTTATTGGTAGTTGAGTGTGCGAGAGGGCTTCGATCGCCGCCTCGTCGCTCGCGTTAGAGATGAAGGTACCCACAAGGTCTGGCTGAGGCCGCTCATCGGCGCAGATATTCACCAACTTCTCAAGAATCTTGATGGAGATAGGAATATTCTCTTCAGTGACCCTCGATGCCAGAACCGCCGTCAACCTCACCCCATCTTGGATGGATGGTCTCGCCTGCAGAAGCTCTTCTGCTTCTTCGAAACGATTCCCCTTCAGCAAATTAAAAGCTACGCAGGTCGTAGCTAGCTTGGCTGGAACGCCCGCTTTCTCCAATTTCTCGAGAACGCCGTTAACGTCGCTGAAATCCAATCTGGGAGCCACGAAATCGACCAGGGTGTCGAAGTCGAGGCTAACCCCGGCCGATACCATGCGCGACAAGGTTTCGTATACTGCGGCTTCATCTTCCGCCCGGCACAGGGCCGGATAAAAGTAGTGGGACCGCATTGGGAAGCCGAGCTCCTTCAATTTGGCGAGGAAATCCTCGGCGCGAGCCGTGTCCTCACCGTAGATGCCGAAACGCGCCGCTTCGATGAAAGCCGAGGTCTCGGTCTGTTCCCTCAATTCCTCGAATACCCTCGTCACTTCGGAACAGCTGTAACCGTTCTTGGCAGCCGTAACTGTCAGGAAGTTCGCAGCGTTGAATTTCCCGTCGGCTATAGTTTTCTTTCTGTAAACATATATGGCCGCGTCGAGGTTTCCGGCAACGATCAGCTCTACACACACGTTGTTGTAGCTTGTGAAGTTGAACCTCGGGTCACTTATCCGCTTCAGTAATTTGTCGCACGAGTCGAAGTCGTTACGCAGGGCGAGAGATTTAACGAGTCGCAAAATTTGTTCGTCCGACAGCTTTTGGCTGGATACGGCTTCCAGACCGCTCGCCGAGTCACCAGATTCTATAAGTGCTTTGGCTAGGACGGTGTGTGTCTCGGCGCTCGGTTTCACTCCTGCGGATGTCATAATGCTCAGGATGTTGCGAGCGCTGTCGACGCTACCGGACTTCACGTAACCGACGATCAAGGAATGGAAAACTTTCTCGTTCAGAGGCAAGTTGCGTGACTTCATGAAGTCGATGATCTTCGTGGCATTCGGGACGTCTCCCATCTCGCAGTACCGCTGAACGAGTCTTTGGTACGTGATCCGATTCGCCGCTACTCCGGCCTCGGCGAGTTCCTTCAGAAAGTCCGACGGATCGAAATCTTCGCCGTTCTCCAGCTTAACCTGAAACGACAACGCACGAAAGTCAGAGGCTTTCGGGGCGCGGAGCTCAAGTCCCCTGTCGGGTCGATGCACTCGATCGAAACAGTTAGAATTAGGAGAGCAGAAAAAACTCATCAAGATTTGAAGGTCGTCTTGGAAAAAGGGAACGAATTCCCGGAGTATGGAATGACACGGAATTCATCGTACGTATAGCAGTGTGTTGTAGTGGGAGATATCCAATTGATCCTTGGGCGTGAGATTCCAGATTCGCTCCGCTAGATGTACGCGTTGCGCGGGTGGCATTTCTCGGAGGAAACTTCCTGTGGCCCGCAACAGAAGTTGCATCTCAACTCCTCGGAGCGATCCTGTGGAAATCGACGGGAATGAGCGGCCGATGAAAAGCTGCGCATAGTCAGAGGTCAGACGGTATACTGGTCGGATGGGTTCCCTGGCCATACGGAGCTTGGATCCATTCGGCTGAAGGCTCCGGCAAGGCTTGGGGAACCTAGAAGGACACACACCGACTCCTACTCGCGTCGAAACTCCTCTCACCCTGTTTCTCGGCATGTGTGAGAGCGTCTTCGAGCGTCCTCTCATAGATTCTGCCTCGACGTTGAACTTGTTCATTTAGTTCTCGCAGAGCCTTCTGCATACCCGCCTTAGGCTCATTACTGGCCCATCGCATATCTTCGAACGTTTTCCTATCGTTGTCTCCATATTGCGACTGGAACCTGCAATGCGCCGGTCGCTCAGATCTTCCCTCCTGCTAAAATAGCTCACGGGAACGGACGCCGGCTTCCTGGGCGGCACTCGTAGGCAAAACTCACAGCGAGGGCTCCGAGATGGGGCTCTCGGTGATTGCCGGACTCAGAGAATTCTGAGCGTAAATAATGGAATGATCGACATCGTCCATTCGCGCACCACGACGACTCACCTCAGAGACGCTTGCGAAAGGGGAGCTGAGCTGTTAGGAATGGCGATCCGCATGCGATGGATCGCCGGCCGATTCCCCATGTAGAGGAGCCGCGATAATAGGGACATTCCGACGGTATTCCTAGGTCGCTCCGGTTGAAGTTTCAAGAAGAGATCGAATTCACGTGCGAAATCCTCGGCGACCCAGTAAACATTTGGTTAGCAGACGCCTATCGTCGGCGTTTTCCACGCGCAGAGGGACACACCACACTCTCCCCCTCGCGCGCTGTGGTGCCGCGCCGCTCATTCCCTCTCTTCGCTGGGAGGAGAAGCCTCACTCGGAGCTCGCGGTTCGAGGAAAAAGGGGCTCTCAAGCAGATATCCTTCTCTCCTCGGACCCACTCGCGGAGAGAACGGGAACGCTTCAATTTCCGAGGTCTCCGGAGACATCTGTTCCCGATGCCAATGAATCACTCCGGGAAAAACCAAATACACTGGGGGAATATCGAAGTCTTTCTGAGTTTCATCCGAATATCCTCAGCTCCGTGATATCCAGCTTCTTCCCACCCCTCTATCCCGAAAGGGTTCGTGCGATCAAGGGGAGCATTCTCACTATCCTTGCATCCCCCACCTGGAGTTCTCCCTCACCGTAGATCTAGACAAGCGCGACGGTCGGAAGTTAAGAGGTTCGAGCTCTGGAAGTCTGAGGATGGATCACAGCTTCCCGGAGAGCTGAGATCTGATGCACCGCAATGGATGAACCGTTTCTGACTTCTGCGGGGTCTCGGAAGCGGATCCCTAAGCGGGAAGGGGGTCATTGGATGCTTCCCGCCGCTCCATCCTCTTCCGATGGTGACAGGCCCCTCGGCGTTCGGCTGTTCTTCACCTATCAGTCTTTTTCCTCCGAATGACTCGGGGGAGATCGAGGGGACTTGAACTTTAGGTTGAGCCCCCTCGGCCACCACACATCAGTCGAGAGGCTGTGTGTCTGCATCCTCAATGATGTTACATTCATCGATTCTCTTGAATGACCATAGATTGATGAACGAGAATTGTGATGTGTAGATTAGACTCCAGCGCACCCTGCAGGGTTCTGGAAGGAGTGTGCAACCCTGGCTTCGCGAGAAAAAATGCATTTCAAATTCAATCGACGATGAATGGCGAAGACTTCCTCGAGACCAAGCAGGGCTAATCGAGAAGAAACACTTAGCGGTAACCAGAAGAAGTTTATTGTAGTCTGATTTCAAGAATCGAAATGCACAATTCTTCGCTTCATTCTTTCTTCGTTTCTTCGGGTTCGGGTTCGGCTTCTGCAGGCTTTTCCGGTTTCTCTTCACCTTTCTGTTCTTTCTCTTGCTGTCTCTGGAGACGACGTTCGAGTCGCTCCTTGTCGATCTGTTCGAAAAGCTTCAAACGCTCCATAGCAGCTTCGATATCCTCTGATGACAGGTTGTATTCCTGTTCGAGATGTTTGAATGATTCATCATGCCTGTCCTGCAACTGCTTAGAGCGACGTTGTGAAGACTCCTCCACAGCCGCAGAAATTTCGGTCATGAGACTTTCATCGAACATCGCTTTCATGAGTTCAGTTCTCTCCGCGAGGAGTTTCTTGATCTGCTCGCATCGTTTGCGGCAGTAGTTCAAATCAGCGAACATCAATTGCAGCGAAAATTTGTCCAGGATGCGACAAATGACCTTGGTGTTCTTGATATTGTAGTTCGTCAGCCTGAAAGACAAAAAATCCTCTGCAAATGGCGGATCCAATGACTTTGCAAAATTGAAATTGATGACGAGTCCACCCACGACGATGAACGAGAGAAAATTTTCCCACCCCTAACCGTTCGGCGGTACGATTCTTACCGGTAAGGCATCGGCACAACCTCGTAGGCCTTGCACTGTTGCAGAAATTTCGTTTTTCCTTCGAAGCTCACGAGCTCCCAGCGGTTCTTCAAGTACGAGTCGAGCAGGGTCCTTCCCTTCTTATCGTATTTCTCGGTCACGGTGTCTTTGAGAGTCTTCATGGGCGAAGCGTCCTTGCTTGACCTGGAACAGGTCGAGGGTGACGATGCAGAATATCGAGAAGAAAAAAAACGGTTCACTCCGAACCTCTTCCGGCTTGATTCTTATTATCCCACAAGGGACGCCACCATTTCAGACCAATCCAGTAAGACGAATTCCCAGAGGAAGATTTTGCGCATCGTTAATCCACCCATCATGAGTAGCATCATCCTGCCCATCTACTCACTCAGTCACTGAGGAGACTTCGGATACGTGACGATGCCGAGGACTCCTTCGGTGTGGTCTCGATGACATCTCCGAATCATTCCGGCGTCTCTGTGGACGTTTCCGACTATGTTCTGAAGGAGAATATATGATCACTCGACACTGTTCCTCTGTAAATAAATTCCTGGTCCTCGTCGGCGGAAAAGCCTTCGAGCATTGCTCGCAGTTTATAAGATAATCATGCAGAGATACGCGGTAAAGTGGGCACAGGCGTCCGAATCCTAGGAGGAGACTCACCCTTCACGCTGGGTTGCTCTCGAGGAATCGTGCGAGGAGCCCATGGTCTCCTACGCTTCGCAAACTTCGGGCTTTGGGGTTCCGATTTGACGGGAGCAGAATCCGTCTTGTCCTTCAAGCTGAGGTCTTCGAGAATTTGAGTAGCCGTCTCGACAGTCATTGTCAATGGTTGTGAATGACACGCCGTTTAACTTGCAAAACTTCTTTTCACGAAAGAGACCGATGTGACCTTCGACTTCGTTTTTATACCGCAGCTCGGTCGCGCCCTCTAGGCGAAATGTCGCGGAATTCAACATGCACGTTGCTTCCCGCGGGTCAGCTTCGCGACATGTCCCGCTTCGGATCGATTATTACTGACCCTTCTTAGGAAGGAAATACCACGATTCGGACTTCGGAAGAATCTCGCACTTGGTTCCGGACGTTTCGGAAACTCGAATTTGGGCGGTAAACCTTCCTGTAATGGGAAAGTCCATGTCCTAGCTGGACGTCGAAACCCGAGATCATTCCTGTAGAGCTCTCGGTCCGAGCCATTAGATCCTCTGGAGATAAAAAAAAATGAAAGAGACCCCGGTGTAGAACGAATTTCTTTATATCTCACAACGTCAGTCGTCTCTTCCATTCACCGTTCACAATTTACAAGAGGATGCGCTCTCACGCTTGACCTTTCTGATCGATATCCGCTCCAGGAGCCTCAGGGTTCGAGGCGAGAGCCACACTTTGTGCTCGAGCGAATTCATCAACAACTGATCTTCTTTGTCGGCATGACTCCCGTCGAGGTACGTACTCGCGAGAATGAAGTACAGGTCATCGCACTCGAAACCACATTCAGACAACATATAAACGTATTGTTCGAGATCGGTGATTCTCTGCTCCTGGGCCAATCTTCTCCCCACCACAGATAGCTCGTGACGGAGGCTAGACTTGGGAACGGCGAGGAGCACTTCTCGAGCTTTGGCTGAATCTTTCTCGAGCATGTACGCGGCTGCTAGATGTGGTTGATGGCGGTGGACCCTTCCCACCATCTCGGACAAGCTGTCGATCTGTGCTTGATCACCACTAGATATGAGCTTCCGATAAACCTCAATCAATTGGGGGATCGCTTCATGGCGTTCGAGCGAGAACTTGAAGAATTCTAACATTCGGTCTGGCTCACGCTCGATGACGTATTTCATAATTGGTTCCAAGGCGGCTTGCATGTGCGTACCGGGGCGGATCACTTCCGTACTTATGTACATGACGGCGTCCAAGCCCTCATGTCGCAGGGTGGCTTGCAGAAGGCAAGTAAATACATCCTTCATGCTCTGAAGAGGAGTCTGTAACTTTTGTGCGTTTAGCAATTTGCAGGCCTCCTGATACCGATCGGATTCGATCATGAGCGTCGCAACGTTCAGAACTAACCGGCTCGGCAGAATGAAGCCCGGTCGTTGATTGAGGATATCTAGATAATGCATCGCGCGCCCAGGTTCCCGCTCCGCTACGTAAAACTTGATCAGCGCGATAAGATCCGACGTACTGAGTGAGCACACGCTGAGCGCGGCCAGCAGCTCGCTCACCTGCTCCACATCAGAGTTCGCACAAGCTCGTCTCAAGCGCTCCAAATCGGACTCGAGATTCTTCGGTGTCGATGTCGTCAGCCATTTGTTCCGAGGTTGAGAATAAGTCAGTTCTGAACCCGAACCGCTCGCCTCCTCAGGATTGAGCTCGGGTCCTCGCTGTCGAGGAACGTCGGCACGCTCCGAGTTTTCTCCAGATATCTGACTCATCAAATCTTCGGCCGATATTGGATTTGTGGATTCCCCATCTTCCGTAACGCGCTTGATTGCATCCCTCCAAATCGAGCCTCCGATCAGTCGGAATAGTCTTTGACAATCCTTGTATCGTTTGTTGGACAGGAAATAATAAGCTACAGTTCTTTCTACAAGATCTCGGGGGATGTCGAATCTTCTCAATCCAATGAGAACTTCGGATGTATACATGATCTCTACTTTCTGCAGAAAGTACGTCAGAGTAGTTTCAGATATCGGCACTTTCCACAGGATCTGTTTTTCGAGGACAGCATAGGCTTCATCGTTGTTCCTGGCTCGACACAACGCCGGATATAAATAGTGCTCCCGTATTGGATCACCTCGCTCGTAATGGACGGCAAGGAATCCCATGAGTTGTGAAAAATCTCCTGAGTTGTACGCAGAATATAAGGCGGCCGATATGCTCTTGTCTATCAGAGGCCTAGACTGAAAACTTCGACAGAATTCCAGCACGTTTTCCGTTGGGTATCTGCACCTGACCATTTCGGCACTGAAGAATCGAATATCCTCCCCCTTCGGTTGCAGAACCTTGTCGAAGAACAGGCGAGCCGACTCCATCTTTCTCGTATGGATCAGCTCACAGCACCGAGTTCTCGCCAGTTTTAAGTCCACGGGCATCTTCGAAATCCGATCGCATAGCTCATGAATTAGGTCGATGTCGGAAGTCGATTGTAGAATGCTCATGAGCTCGGCGGAAGATAATTTACCCTTGTCCAAGACTTCTAGGACTTCATTGGTGCCTGCACCGCATTCAGCGAGCCCTCCTGCGAGAACGCAGTTAGTTGTGGAGTCTGGATGGGTGCCAGCCACTACCATCGACCTCAGAACCTTCCGGGCCTCGCCGCGATTCCCGGACCTCAGGTGACCTTTGATGAGAGCGTTGAAGACTGGTATCGACATGTCTCCGCCCTTGAGATTGCGAGAGATCTCAAGAGCGCGATCGACTTCGCCGAATTCGCAGAGGTTTTCAATGAAACCTATATACGTGTTCCGGTCCGGGGTGAGTCGAAGCTCTCGAAGTTCTCCCATGTCCGCTCGAATGCCATTGCGAGTTCTTGCCTGCAAACTCCAGAATTAATTTCCCCTCAGGAAGCGTTCGAGAGATTCTGTCCGTGGTCCACGGAGATAGTCAAATCATCAATTTGTAGAGTTCGCGAGAGTCATTTCATTCTCAATGGGACCAGGCTCGAATTCCGACCGGATGTGGAAGTTCCAGGGAAAGGGGGAAGAGGCGGCTTACATCAAGATACGCATTGTAGAGCGAAATGCCCGCAGTAGACTTATCTCTCATCGACCAGGCCTTGACCAACATTTCCTCGATATTTTCGGATCCGCTCGTTTTCGCCATGGATCCCATCGCTCCGAGAAGGATGGAGAGTTCCTCATTATCCAACGTCTTCACTGAAAATCCAGACCGCAGTTTAGAATAATTGCTGCGAGGTATCAGAGGCTCTAGTGCCCTCAGAAGAGCTGAACGATTCGCGCTCGCACCTGTGGAGAGACTCCGGATGCATCTCCCAACTTGGAGCGGATAAATTAGGATGTTCTCTGAAGATCCGAGAATTTTCGCGAGGAATCGAATCTCAGGCACTCGCTGCGCGTCATCTGGAGTCGCTCGGGACGTCGAATTCATCTCTTGTGCTTTTCGTGCGGCTGTTGTTTGACTGACGCGGCGGCGCCTGGAAAAGATTGGTATCTAAGAATCAGCGTCTGTCGTTTCCTCATAGCAGATCAAGGAAGAGTGAACAGGTACATTCTGCATCCCATTCAAGGAGATGAAGTTTTCCACGGGAGAGTTCATGTGGGAAGGAGAGAGAATCCGCGCATACCCCGTCGGTCGGATGGCCAGCGGCGGATCCGGGAACGGTCTCAATGCACATTTCCGTAGAGCCGGGAGCAGCCTGAGAGTCCTAAACATTTCCGACGGTCAGTGTGCCGCAATTGATGAACACTTTCCCCTCCCAGAGCAAGCCTGACTCCACATCGAATACTTCTCCTCCAGACGAGAATCGAATCCCGAGTCCGGAGAGGAAAGCACGGTGCTCGCAGACGGATTCACGACGACTCGCGAGCGGCGAGAAAGTAAACAACGACGACGACACCAGAGCAGGAACACAGAGGTTCGCGCGCGATCTCGCTGGAAGTCTCAGTAAAGATCACCAGCATAGACATTGATCTTCCTTCATCTTCTCGATTCGACGGTTGGCCTCCGAACGAATCAATTCCGCTTGGGTCGAACCCACGTGCAAATGCTAAGATATTTCCGTTATCTTCGGGTAACCTTTACTAAGGATTCAATGCCTTCAAGCGCGAATTAGCGCCTCCGGCGCCAGAGGCCATCTGTCTGCAATATTTGGACCAACCACCCTCTCCAGGTGGTGGTCTCTCCCTTTCCTCTCAGGCACAACTACACGGTTCTATTCGAATTCCCATTTCACCGATCGTCACTATCTCTTGAAAGTGTGATACAGGTCGCATGATCTCAGTGAGTTGCTCGGGAGTCCTTAGAAGCATACCACTGAGCTCAGAGGGTCTTCAGTAATCGAGTGCATGCCCCAACCGACATAACGGAAAATTCCCTGAGCTCTCACGCGCTTCGGGACGTACGTTCGTGCCCCGATTGCATATAGTCGGCTCCGTACTCCACCGCGGGCAGCTTGCGACTGTGACCCGGTAGGCGAAGAGACGGCATTCAAAGGAAGGGGGAAAGGAGGGAGGTCGCCAATCTATTGGTTTTCCCCCGCTCGCCGTCTTCCGAGTACGGTCGTGTTTTCGTGCGTGATACGGAGCAAACATTGACCACTTTCGCTCATGTGACGTTTGAATTCCTCGCATCCTGCTCGGTAAGTCGCTGCTCCAGGCTCCCTTCCAGACTTCGAGCTGCAGAACCGGAATCGCGGTCTCTCTACTCCTCAGCTACCACGTGCGCCGAAGCACATGTACTTGTTTCTCTTCTGAGCTCGACTCGAAACCGACGGGGTAGTCCCGTCGATGCCCATTCTCCGGTGGAACTAGATTCTATGTCCGTGATGCCACGTTCTGAACGTGATGCCGAGCAATAAAATGATATGACTCGGTGACGGCTTGACCGCAATGATAACCCGACACGCGACGGAGCGTAATCCCCCTAAGTATTGGATAAATGATGCATAGGAGAGTACTGCCTTCATACGGTCATCGAGAGCAGAGCCAAATCGTTTCTCGTCCCGATTGCCTCGTTTACTGCCGCGATCGGCTAATTTCGCTGGTGAGCCCATCTTCAGTTCGTAGGGCTTCGAGAAACCCGAGATATTACATTTGAAGGAGCAATACCATGTATTAATATTTTGTCGATTCGTCAAGATCCGAGCCGTCGAGCCATTTTCTTATTCTGGATTACCCCGAGTGGCATAGAAACTCCGTGCAGAGTCTCGCCTGGGAATATTCACTTTTTGGATCTTAGCAGAATTCCGGACGTGCTTAGCCGAGCGGCGTCCCGGTAAACTCGACCGGATAGTCATTTTCTGGCTGAGCCGTCAATGTCTCCTAGTGGCCTGAGTTGCTGACGCTCCGGATATCACGAGATATTCTCTTATTCTCTTATAGCCGACAGAAAGTATTTTTGTTGTATGCCACGATGCGGAAAATCAGACGTCGTTTCCGGTTGGGTGATCGCTGCGGTATCGGCTGACGGCGACTTCCTCTCAAATCTTCAGGAGCTTCCTTGATTCGAGTCAGGCCTTCCTCTCCAATCAGAGGGGAAGAATGTTTTCTCTTCGTCAGAAGATGCTTGCCGAAGAAGATTCTTTATCTTTCGCGGGGTACCTCCAGCCGGAGAAAGCGCCGACTTGCCGCTAAAATCGTTTAGAAATCCTTTACGAAATATTTTAGAGGTATACTCAATCTTCTCACAGAATGCGCCCTCTTCGACCTTCCTACGATTGTTTCAACGCTGACGTTCTCTCTCTCTATTCCAGCTATCACGATGGCGGATTGCTCCGAGTTCTTCCTGAAGAACAAGCCTTGTGCAGGGTTCGAAGAACGGTCCGATAAAATCAAGTATTTCTGTGATCATCACTTGGCGGAGGCCTCCAGAGTTGTGCTCGTCACCGCAGGAGGCACCACAGTTCCCTTGGAGCAGAAGACGGTCCGTTTCGTTGACAACTTCAGTCTCGGCAACAGAGGGGCGGCTAGCGCCGAATATTTTCTCCGAGCGGGCTACGCCGTTATTTTCATGCACCGACAGAACTCATTGGAGCCGTTTTCGCGGAACATCCACAGCAATGTCCTCGATCTATTCAGCACACGGAGCGGAGCCCTAGAAATCTCTGAGAACGTCCGTGGTCTCATTGAGAACCAAGTGAAGCGGTACGAAGCCGCTGTTGCTGAGAAAAAGCTACTGAAGGTCTCGTTCACTACTGTAGCAGATTATCTCTTCCTCTTGAGGGCCGCGGCGCAACATTTAGCTCCCTTGGGTGGACGTGCAATGCTCTACCTAGCAGCGGCGGTCAGCGACTTCTATGTTCACCCAGAGAAACTTTCCGAGCACAAAATCAGCTCCGACGCCCAGCTGTCCCTGACTTTTCATCTCGTGCCCAAGGTTCTGGGACCACTGGTTTTCCACTGGGTACCTCGAGCTTTCGTGATTTCCTTCAAACTGGAAACCGACGAAAGCATTCTACTGCAAAAAGCCCGTGGCGCGCTTGAAAGCTACAAACACCACTGGGTTATCGCGAACGAGCTGCACACGAGGAAAGAAAAAGTCACTCTAGTCGGTAAATCCGATTTCGAGAATATCCATATGACGCCTGAGGATCTCGCTGCAGGAATCGAAATCGAAGAGAGGATCGTCGACTGCCTCACCGAACTTCACGACGCTTTCGTGAAGAGCCAGAGTTCTGAAAGTACTTGAGCAGGAGGACTTCTTTTGAAGTTTTGCGATTGTGATTTATTAGATACAGGTTTCAGAGTACCTTTTTGAGAGTTTATATTTGCGTATTGAGTGCTCAACACAGTCTGAGAGACAGTCAAACCTCGATTCACGTTTTCTAACTATAAGAAGCTTGAAAATCGTTCCGTTGTTCAGCGGGCTGAAACGTTGGGAGTCATAGGAGAATCCTCAGAGGCCTTCTTCCGGGACTTGGGGAATCGGATCAAATTGACATCAGGGGATAAGAGAGCCGAGTATTTAAAATAGACGTTATTTCAAATTCTGAGTTACCAAAGTCTTGATCCTGCGACTCTTCGAGTTTCTCCAATCTCTCCAAGGAGACCCTGCGCTTCTTCCAGCGCAACGTCTGCCTCCTGGTGAGCGAAAAGTTCGTCGCGATCTGCTCACTCAACCCGGAACCCACCAGGTTTCTCCGAGGGCCAAGATTTCTGCCTCCAGAGAAGTCGGCGGATTGACATCTTCGACGGTGCTTGAGTCGCACTCGGACCTAATGTTCTCCAGGCTGCAGTCAGTGTTCCTTCGCTTACATGAGACAAAGCTCGCGTGATCACCCTGACACGATGGAGAATATTGGAGTGGTCTTTTCGGAAATTTTGGATGGTAAAATTCGTGTCCGAAGTGACTCCGAACAGGGCTTTGCTGTACAATTCTCCCAAGTGTGAGACAACCTGCTTGTCCATCAGTTGAATGATCGGGGTTGTACTCGGTCGTAGAAACTTGATGCTGATGAAGTCGAGCTTCTCGCACACGAGATCTTGCAACTCCGGGTCGTGTGCGGGCGCGCTGTCCACAATCCACAGACACCGCTTCGGCAATCCATGACCTCCGACGGAAGACCCCACACTCGGAGCGAAAGTTTCGCCTGACCACTCCTCGAAGATCCTCCTAGTGACCCATGCCTTCTCATTAAATTTCCACAGTACTCCAGAATTTCTTTCGCCGTCTTCCTTCTACTTGAAGACCCTTGGAAACTCCTAATGGTACACCTAGACGGGCTCACATCTGAATAGGCTACTGGAATTCTCACATCAGCAGCGTTAGCGCCGAATTCACTGCGAATGCTAGTGCGTTTTTTGAATCTGTCGAACCAACCGCGACTACCCCCGAAATCTCCTGTGTTCGAGGAACCTCCTTGAGCGCTTCCTTTCGAATTCCGATAGTTTTGCTGGGCTTTCGTTCAGAGCATCTCCCTGAAGACACTCTCATCCTTCAACTCCGTCTCATTCACCCACACCAGCAGAAGTTTTTCTGTCTCTCCGACCCTGGATGACTGATTCGCTGCAAGCGTGCTGACACCCTTGGCGAGTGTGACACTCCCGAGTTTTCCCTTGTCCTTGAGGATCGTGGTAACAGTCGGTTGGAGAGTTCGTAACGTGACGCCAGTTTCGTGAGACTCGGAGCTTCTTGATACTGCCCTCAGCTTCTTCTCGAAAGCTATCGACAGGCACTTCCGCTGGAATTTTTCTCCAACGGTCCGTGATCGGGGCATCCTTTCGGCGAGCATTCGAACGACTCCGACGCATCCACGACTCGAACTATGCAAAGCGTTGCATCCGGAAACGTGCTCGAGAGCGACAAGCCGTGCCCACTGCAGCGGATGGTAAGACGACTAATGCGGAAACACACACCTTTCAACCGCATTATTTTCGTGGCCGGGTCGCCGAGGAAACACCAGCTGCTCGTCGCGGGTCTTGCCTATAATCGGGTCTCGACGAGACCCCCGAAGACCGCGCTTCCTGCAAGAAAGGATTGTCAGCGGTTGTCTTTGACGAAGAGTGTCGTTTCGACCCGAAGGTATTCTCGCCGCTCGACGACGCCGACGCGAGCCGAGTTGTCCTGTCGAGAACGTTGCTCCTACGTTCTGGAGAAGTTCAAGTTATCACTAAGTTGGCTCACGCGCTAGAAAAGTGACATAGTTAGCACTTCCCAAAAGCTGCGCCTCCCATCATACCATCTAGAGCAGGGGTGCACAGCTTCACAAGCTCGGCGGGCCAGTTTGGGGGACTCGTGACCCCTGGCGGGCCGCAAAATTCTCTGGTGAGCCCCCGCCCTGCTCATGAAGGGGGATCGAGGACAGAGTATTTCTAGAAGATACTCTTTCCGAGAACGAATTATTGATTTAGGGTGTCCTATTCCCCGGAACTGTGTCGGGTCGATGTCGAAATAGAGGAGACCTAGGATTCACAAAAAAGCATGGAAGCCTGGCAGTATGGCGGCGAGCCACTCGAAAACATCCTAGGGGCCCGCTGTCCGCATGTTGTGCACCCCTGATCTAGAGTAGTCGTGGAGAGAATCAAATGCGGGAGCTCCTCCGATAATTCGGGCGAGGACGCAATAAAGGGGCGAGAGAGCTCAAAGCAAGAGGACTCTCTGTCATCGATCAGCTCGAAGAGCTGCTAGAATGCGGATGTCGGCGTTGTCTACAGAAAAAAATAATCTCGAAGACTGCCCGTACCTTGCCGGCTCGAGAGAAGTCCGGATTCTCACTCAGCTGTTGAGCTTTGCCAATCCTGGAAGTCTCGCTGAGCTCGTCCGCGGGGTAGCCAGAGAAATTCGAGCTCCGACGGGATCCGTCCGGGGAAGCTCGGATGCGCGTGTCAATACGGAGTCAGGTTTACCTTCCCCAGGGGACTCCGGAAAATATCTCTCCACCCGGTGGAGTTCGCCGCGCTTGTCACTTCGTAGACTTGACGTTCGGAAAGTCCCGGGTCTTCGCCTTCGGGACTGTCGTGGGTCCCGCCATTGACATCCCTCCTTCCGAGAGACAGAAGAACGCTGAAATCCCGCGTGTTCTCGGAGCGAATCCCTGTCTTGCGAGCGTCATTCATCCGTGCCACGCTCCGACACTGAGGGGTCTTCACAGC
>NW_003805439.1:592280-602954 GCF_000255335.2 Galendromus occidentalis
AATCTCTATCCTATTCTCTCCCACTTGCAGGAAGATCGAGTTCTCGTCCGTCAGATCGCACCCACGCCCGTACAGAGGTGATTCCGTTTGAATTCTGATAATACCACCGGATTCCCAGCGGGTCTGAACAGAGGAAGGACTCCCCCGCTCCAAGCGGTGGAGATTTTCTTCCTCGACGATTGAGGACATGAAGTTGTTTCCTTATTTTGGTCTCTTTTCCACCGTCTAGCGATTCCTAGTTCTCCCAAGGAATTGAGAGCACCATATCCGTGAGTGTGTATCCGTTCCGGTTCCATATCACCCTATAACTCGAGCAGGTCTACGAATTCCGTCCGACTCGTCCTGGCGGCATGGGCGCGCACAGGATTTTTTTTGAGGGGGGCAACTAGAGTTCTGGAGGAGGCCAGACGACCAAAAATGATGACGCGCCTTCCCGGGGTCCATACTTCAGCATTGAACACGAAGAATTTTGGTGGGGGCCATGGCCCCCTTGCCCCCCCCCCCCGTCGCGCGCCTGCCTGGCGGGCTTGCAGACAATTTTCTTTATCAATTCCGAGCCCAACTTTCGAAGAGTAAATACACTGGTGACGGCTATTGACGTTTGTGAGTTTGATTCCGTCATGGTCGTATAAGCGACTCCTCTTCTCACAAAAGCGAGGAGACTGAGACTCACCGCGGCTCGGATTCTCTTCTCGGCTCCCTTGTCACTAGAGATCCGGTTTTTGGGATAACCTTCGAATTACCAATCACAGCAGTCCGGCGAGCCGCGCGTGAACTATTCCGCAGTAGAAGAAGTATCGCGCTCTCTGCACAGGGGATCGCTCTGACAGGGAGTCTCGAATCGCTGGCTGTGTGAGTCTTCCACTCGTCGTCGCAGGCAGAGAAGATGGGAACGATCTCACTCCGAGAAGCGGAATCTGCGTTCTACGTTACAATGATCCAAGGCCAAGAGTGTGAGGGATGGAGACGATTCCAGGGCTGAGCGAGGTGGGTGTTGCGGGAGGAGGATCCCGGGCTTCGAATGAGGCTACCCGAGTCTATCATCCACGGCTACGGCGCTTGCGGCCAGCGAGAGGATCCAATCGGAGATAGAGAAACTCGGCATCGATTCGTCCACTCCATCAAACCAGCGAATCCATCCAGCGAATCCTAGGGGGGTGGCGAACAATGCATGGGCGAGGGGTAGTAAATGCGTTGAGGGGGGACAGCCGGATCCTGCTCTAACATGAGGGGGACAGGCCCGCATCCAGGGCACCGTGTCTGCGAAGCATCGGTTGAGATCGAAGGTCAACCTCAGGGAGAGGAGAAGAAACCTGCGGCTTTAAGCGCTATTTGTGTCGCTTATTTTCGGACGGGGCTCTCCGGCCGCGATCAGAGCTCCTCCAATGTCAGCCCCCGCCCCTGTCGATCCGATTGCCTCTCAAGATCCACAGGCAAAGTTGCTATAATTATCCCGAGGGGAAAGCACTTGGGTATATTTTTATGCGAGCTTAATATTCACTAGCTTGATCTCCATCAGGAGGTCGGCGTGATAGTCGGCGTCGGAATCGAGGAGCTAATCTCTTCTCCCTGTCCGATTTGCTAGGAAAATAATCGCGTGAAGCTCAACTTAGAAGAGTTACTTTGTAAGAGAGTAAATTCGGCAGAGGTCTCATTTGAGACCCCAAGGGGCGAAGACTGATCACCGGCTGGATCTCGAGCGTCTCACGATGGAATGCGTTAATAATTCCAGTCGACGATGATAGATCTGAGGGAATCATCACCAAATCTCCGACAGCGATGGCTCCGTATCGCGATATTTTCGTGGGGGGGTCAAGCCCCGGATCGGATGTGCACACTCCGTGGTTCCTCAAGATAGCGGACAATCTCCATTCTGAAAATATCGTTCGATGATATCGGAGAGGCGTTGCTCCGAAAATGAATCGTGGCTCTGCGGCCATTCCGCGCGGGGGCTGGATTATTCTGCCTCCCGGAGCAACAGACAGAACTAAGGAGAGCTTCGCGACCATGAAGCCCTACGCGATGAATGGATGACTAAGGAGAGAGTCCATGGCGAGTTAGCGTCTCCTGATATGGAAGAAGCGCATCAGCCTCGAGGGTTGGCAAGGGCAAAATCGAGTAAAAAGTGATTGTGCCTGTCGTGTGGCTTTAATGAATAGCTTGTATACTTGGCTTCCTTCGCCTCCACCTGTTCTGCGAGTGATCACAAGGAGTCCGGATCATCAATCTTGTCGGCAGCGTGTCTGCCCTTGCTCTAGGCTTGAGGTTATGGGCTCTCGGCCTTCAGCCGACATACAAGCAGGCCCAGTCCTATTGGATCCTGGCTCGACCACTACCGCGGAGCGTAGGCATCATCTTGTGATGATATTAACGCTCCAATGAAGATTTCGCATCAGTCGAGGCGATATCGATGAAGTAAATAAGGCTGGCTGCGAACCGGGTTCCCGAATGTTTCCGCTCCCGTGTTTCAGCCGAGACGATTTGCCGGGGAAGAATATTCATATCTATCCGAGTTTCTCGTGGATCGCGTACCTCGCGGACGATGGGAAATATTGTCCAGTGACGTCGAAGATCGATGACGACGCGTATCTTAAGGCCATGAGACGGCAAAAAAAGCCTGTCGATTGGCAGAAGGCTCTCGGCGACAGCGAAGTGCATAGGCTGCGTGGGATATCGAATGCATCTCCTGAAAGGCGTCTCGGATGCCTTACGACTCCATTCGCTCCGGGAGAGCTTTGATCCTTGCCAAAGCTTTTCGCAATCGATCACCAAGGTAGTCGGTAGCGTTCGTCCAGGGGTGGAACTAACATCAAAAAAAATTTCACTCCGCCTAATAATAGCGAAGGAATGCGCGCCGAAGGACTCCGGATGAGCTTCGCCTTCGTCTTGGCGCGGGCGGGAATGAGCCGCTTCAGAATTCGTCTCGGAAACGTCAAGCTCCTCGATTGATACGTCTGCGTCATAGAAGCTTTCCGGCGCGCCTCAAAAGTTCGTGACATGGAGATGGTGATGCTGGGCTAAGATCCACACTGCCGTGTCGGTGTCGATGGCCGAAACGGGATGCTGAGAGTTCTCGCCGGAACGTCGCGAAAGGAACAACTCAATCTATCGGATGTTGCGACGCTTCAGAGCCGGCACGGGAACTCACGGCGACGGGCAGCATCCGGCGCTCCGCAAACATCGGAATAGCTCCGGCGATGCGTGGGACTGAAAGCGCGTACATTCACACAGTATCGCGAATGCGAGAAATCCTCTCCCCGTGAGAGAATTCTTAGAGACTTGCCGCGAAATCTCGGACAGATTATACCATTCGAGCGCCGGGCATCGCGGGAGATGATGAAATTCTCGCTTAAAACCTCTTCTTTGCTCCAGGAGAGAAGTTCGGGGTTGAATATTCGGGGAAACCTCGGACGATCATGCAATGGAAATTGAAGGCAGCGACCTCAACCACGTTTCTCCCCCAGAGAACGCAGTCACGCAGGTGGGCGAATCGGCATACTCGCTCGCTGCTCGAGCACGCCGAGCCCAGTTCTTCCGATGTACGATGAACATTTTAGGAAGTCGACGTACTATCTCAAACCAGTTACCGGGTGAAGCGCGTCTTACAGTGGGGCCGATTGAAGGTTTGGGTGGAAATTATTTCATGGAGTTTTTTTTAGCTCTTAGGGCTTCCGGAGACCTGGAATGAGGCAGATTAAGACTCCTGGAAGCATTTCAAACACCATATGGAGCGGGGTGCGCTGCTTAGAGCTCAGAGGGTTGACAATTAATCGTCGACGTTGTGCCATGATCCGTCGCAATGCCGACGTCTTCGAACGCTAGGGACGTCAATCGGGTCGGAGGTATGGGCGCCAATCTCTTTCGCGAATTCGGATCCGGAAACACTAGGTACATGAGGATGGTCGTGGTTTACGCATCCAGACCCAGACTTTGGACGGGCAGTGCTCGAACCGCTGCGTGTCGCGCCTGAATTTTTGCGGCGAGTACAGGCGTGATACTCCCTGGAAGAATAATATTCTAGCGGGGACATGGGGGCAATATCATTCTGATGTCGAGGGAGTCAACGAATTTCCGTACTTTTCCGAATAAGCGGAGAAATTTTTCCAGCGAGTCAGAAATCGGCGGACTCGACCAGAATCGTGTGCGATCGCGAGATCAGGACAGGGAATAAGCGCAGCAAATTATTCCTCTTCGATTCGACGGCACAGAGGATCTTCGTTCCCCAGCCTAACCGATGGGGAGAGGGGGGGGGAACATGAAAATCGGGCTTCACTAGTGACTTTCAGAGCCTTGCTAACATTTCCAAACCCCTCAGGGATCGAAATTCTGAGAAGTCTTCTCATGACTTCCGTCGTTGTTAAAATCTAATCTGTTAAAATCCGAATCAAATACTCTCAAGATCGGGATGCTCGGTAGATGGGTTGCGATTTCTCGCAGGCCATCACTCCCCCCCCCGTCCCCCCCCCCTCTCTCGAATTGATGGGGGAAATTCTTGAAAGTATTATACCGCAAAGGGTTCCGAGTCCCCCGGTGCGTTTTATTCACGAGCTTTTCTGGATTCCTCGTCCAGCGTTCACTCTTCATGAATGGTCATGTTCCCCTCGAGGATTCTCTCAATAAAAGAGACCGTGAATTGGAAGAGCAGAAGAGAGAAACACTGTCGGGCCGAGTATTCCGAAATAGCACAGGAACTCTTTCGAGAGAATCATCGATCTATTCTGGGACATTTCCAGGGGTTATCGAGGCGAGGTGTTAAGCGACAGTCCCTGAGTCTCCTCTCCTGGAACCTGGAACAAGGAAATAATGCCGCGTCAAATATTTACAAGCGACTGCAAAACGACGATTCTCCCGGCTTTGAAAATAACTTTCTCTCCCCCGTCCGTCCTTTCTCGGCCTGATACCTATTGCGACTCTTTATAACTTTTGCCTTCCGAGCATCCACGAGTCTCGACTGTTGTCAATGTTCGACACCCGTGTGCACTCCGTCTAGAACCCGGACTGGGCCGAACTTTTCCTCCGCGATATACGATATGAAGATTCTCGTGCATGAGACTACCCGTTCGTACCCGCTCGTTCCGTACGGCAGTGTACTCGAGTGTGGTTTTATCGTTGATCATCTCTGCGCTCTACTTCGTACCGAATCAGGTTCCCCGAACAGCGTCTGTGCTCGTCGATTATGATATGCGGACGCTCCACCGCTGATTCATTCAATGTCGGAGATTGGAAAACGTCGGGAACCGCTCCGAGATGAGGGAAAGACCCGCACTGCAGAATCTGGGGGGAGAAGATATCGACCACTACGCCAGCAACAATAATACATGAAAAATTCCTCCATTCCAGACAAGAATCGATTCTGGGCGAAATGAATGAACTCACTCAGAGGATGCTGCTTCCTTCGCTGCTGCGCGGACGCAGGAAGTCGTGCGAGCCTTGTCTGTTTTCCTGCTGGTCGCAGGCCGGCTGACAATGTTATCCGAGCTATGATGCATAGCCTTTTCCTTCCCGGTTCACAGCCGACCGGCTCTTTCAATATGCGTGACGCATGGGAGAATGCCATGCCCACCGTGATTTCGTCGCAGGCGCTCTCGGAAATTTTGTCCCAGGCGGCTGTCGGAATCGTTACAGGAGCTGAGTCGCGGCAGGTCGCTTTTCGGGAGTAGGTACTGACAATGAGAGCCGGACGACTTTCAGGCCGATAAGAATCAGCGGTGATATCACACCGGAGGAGGATAGTCTCCTCTCTATTGATTGGAATCGATCACCTCAATAAGGGCGGGATAGCCTGTGGGGAAAACCGATAGCAGGCGAAAGTTATCCCGGAGAAGAATGCGATAGCCGCGATTATCTTTCGAATCGCTCGATATGAACAGCAATACGACTTTTTGACGAGCACGACGACACTCCCCCAGCGACTTCGATTATAGGACACTTCCACCGCATCGATCAGCAAAATTTCAGGAATCGCGAACATTTCTGCCCCGGGGCTGTCGCTCGGATCCCAGACATTCGGCGCTCCCATCCGATGGGAAGTTCGACCAGAGAGATCGTTTCCAAAACCAGGTCTCCGTTCGTTTCCCCATCCGGGCGCAGCCACTGCCGCATGAGTTCGCCGTCGGGGATATTTCGCTCTCTCGCCTTCGCTGGAATGACGTTTCGAGAATGCAGAGTTTCCCGGTCGACCAGCGGGGAACATTCGCACACTGTTTGGTTGGTTGGCCGTTCCAATAGTGAGAACTCTGACAAGATGCGGTATTCATGTGATTATTGACATATCATCACTCACTGATTGATCATTCTTTCGGTAACTCCGGTCGTTCTCCCGTTGAGTGGTTTCGGATTCAGTACTCGTGAGAATTAGTACTCTTACTATCATTTCTTCACGTAGTCTCCAGAAACCTTTTCGAGGTTAGAGTCCTGTTTCCCCTCATCTTGAAGGGCCCGCCCATAAATGCGAGGCGGCCGATATTCGAGTGCAATCGCGGTTGAACACTGAAAATGATCCAATGTTACCGAAGACAGCAAGCGTTTGTCTTCGGATGTGATTCAGGGGTCCTCGGAGGGTCCGGACTCAACTCAATTCGAGATGGAAGGAAAACAACTGCGGAGAAGATTTCGAAAATCCGAGGATCGGAACCTTGCCTATCCTCATTCGTAGGAAGGACTCTCTTGAAACTGACGAAATGGGACGATCTTGCTCCGAGCACGGAAAGATTTCTGGCTAAGAGCGGCCAGGAATGACGCTCATTACTTAACAAAATATTATAGCCAGGCCAGGGATTCGTGGAATTGCCCCCTCGAGTAGCATCGGTTCAATGTTCCGGCTTTACGTACAGTGATTGAATCTTCGATCTGACTGGGTCGCGTTCAGCTCGACGAGGCTATACTAAGAACTTGCTCTTGGATGGAGGAAGGCGACGACGACGAGGGGGTTGTCGGCGTGCTCCGAACTCGAGCGGATTTCGCTCAGATATGGCGTCGATCTGCGATCCCGATGAATGAGGGGCACAATGAGCCGAGCAGCAACCAAACGGAGCCAGAAAAAAGTCCCGGGTCCCGGGCTACGGTCCGAAATCACAGAGTCAACGAGAACCTTACTCTCACCGTTCCCCCTCGGAACGCTTATTAATCTTCATTAAAAAGTAATTTGTCGGCGCTGCCCACCATCATGTTGAACGGTAATCTGATTTCCTCAGATCTTTTGTTGTACGCAAGCGTCGGTCCGATGCCGAAATAAGCGGCAATCATGAGTCCACGATGGATTGCACTCTGCAAAATAAGTCAGGACAAGCGAGTCCCGGTGCGGCCCTCTGAGGCGAGTCTTTTCAGGTATCTTAGCCGAAGGAGAAAGCTGCAAGGGGAGCTGAGATTTCGGCCCATTCGAGAAAATCACTGGAAGTGACCTTGGACGGCTTTTGATGGTCTCCTGCGCCAGGGAAAGAATAGCTCGGAAGACCCTGTACTTATCGTCGAGTCCCCTCGCAGCCTTTTGAGGCCTGCTCCTGCCACGTGGACAAAACTCATCAGTGAAATCATGAGGGGAGACGGACGTGTTGGGGAGAAAACTCGGAAAACTCGGAGGCTCATACAATATCTCCAGACAAATCGTAGACGAACCTCGAACAAATGTCATCAAGCATCAGACGGCCTTCGGTTCCATTCCAGATGGACTTCTGAAGGTCATCTCCTGCCGTCCTGCGCCAGAGCGTAGAAGACCTGTCGTCCCCTATCGCAGGCTGACGCTGGCCTGAAGGATCCAATCCGGATGCTGCGCTCGTCCACTCACTCAGAGGTCGTGAAACGAAGAGCCTATCCCGGAACGTTGTGTGAAGAGAGCCCACTGGCGAAGATTTACCTACAAGGTGAAAAGTCGCACTGGTCAGATGCTCTTGCTGATTTTCGAACGACGACGACGGTTGTCCCGAAAGAAATGAATCTCGCTTCCCGGCGTTCCTAATCTGATCCCGAGTGGAACCTGACCCCTGGAGAACACGTTCGCTCTGAGGGCGAGCCCAGGCTCGGGACCTAGGGAAAAAATCTCGGCCTCGCGGAGCCCATGTCTCTCCACTAGTGCCTATGCTGGGTAGTCGCGTGGAGACTCCATCATCAGCGAATAATTATTGTGAGTGCGGCGTCTTTGCTGTCGAATTCCCCGCCGAGATTTCTCTCGCTATTGGGGGGAATGGTGAATATGATTCATGGTTTCGCGAAGCGACACTGGATGGAATGTGTTCGTCCTCGCTACCCCGCAGTGGGTGCAGAAAAAAATCTCATCCGTACGTTGTGTTCCTCGGCCTCGCACCCCCATCTTCGACGACGATTTTATGGAGCCAGACATCCGATGATCTAGATAAGGTCCGGAAGGGCTCAATCCCGGAGGGGTACCAAGAGCCGAAGGACGGCGCCCCGCGGAGGCTTGGGCTAAACTCCATTGAACCCTTGCACCGGGAGTTTTTGCTCAGCGATCCCGTTTTCATCAGATGTTTCCTCTTTCGAATCCGATCATCTAAGGATCGGTCGTGTGACGCCAAATGATTGAAGGGATCCGATTCTGCCGATGCGATGAACGATTTCATTTCTCTGGCATTACACTCAACTTCAATGGCTATCCAGTTCTATTTTCTGCTTGTGGTCGGAACTCCTGCAGCACGCTTAGCATAAGCCGATTAGAGCATTAGAGATATATGTCCATACGTATGTATGTATATGGATCGATGAATTCAACCGAAGAAATCGCCGTCCCGGAGACTTTTCCAGCAGACTATTTCCATCGCGGGAGGCCTCGCCCCGATTGTTCCGGGATTCCATGAAGGCTCCTCGGAATGCGGTGCTCGTCCTCTGGGTCTTTATTCGCCGATCGGAGCCTGCTGACATTGTACTCGTATGTTGCATCCCTCGAAGATTGATGTGGCAGGGATTTTTTGTGTGTTTAGCCGCGTGTGCGGTCGTGGATCATGTTTACGAGACATACGGAGAAAAAAGCGCGGAGAAGGGGGGGGCGCTCAGCGACGCTGGAAGACCCAAAAAATACGCGACTGCAGCAGCTGCGGAGGTCGCTGGTTGTTTTCAATCTGAGTGGCTTACTCGAGATCGCGTACACGGAACATATTTCCAAGGGCTTAACGAAATCCCTCCGGACGCAGCGAGTCCATGTCCACGTACGCAAACTTCTCCCTGTTTTTTTGAGCGTTTGTGTCTACGGGAAATTCCGAAAATCTTCGTTTGTGTAATTGCAAACGACAACCTACAAGATCCTCAAGATTGCGGGTTCTATGCCGCGGGACTGCTGAGCTCGCTTACTTTGGGGTTTCTTTCCTCTCCCGACGATCAGATTCTATCCACAACGCGAAGAGTTTTCCGTCAGTCTGCGTTGCATATCTGAAACCCTAATGATAAACAATAAGCAGAGGTAGAATATTCGCCGCGCTCGATCTTCCTTTCCTTGAAGACGCCGACTTTCACGACCACTCGAATCCTCAGGTCGTTGTTCACTCCCATATGCTCCGCAGCGCTGCAGGCGTCTTCTTGGCTGCCCGAAGAAATTTCCGCACGTAGGTAGTGGTAATATTCGGACAATATACGGATTCGCTCATAGGAGCGCTGGCAATGGTCACCATGGGACGGTTTTCCGTACGGGGAGATGCTCACGACCTCGTCAATTATTCATGCTTGACGTCAGGAGACGCTAATGGATCATTCAGAAAGCTCCTTCCCGATTGGCTCCGGAGCTGAGGAGCCCTTGATCGCCTTCGCTGGGAATGAATGAATGAATGAATGAATGACACCTTTATTGTTAACAAACAAAAAGGGGGGGGGGGTGTTTCTAGCTAGCCGGTCTGTGCGTTGGTTTGGCATGTAGCTTCCTCGCTATACGCCAAGCAAATTGGTGATTTATACGTTCGGTTCGAGCAATGGCTTTGGCTACGATAGTGAGTTCACTCCGGAGAGAGTTCGGTGACTGATTCAGAAAGTGACCTAGTAAGTTGGCACGTTTGAGTAATACATAGGTATTCATGTCTTGAGTATCTAGAGCCTCATCTACAAGCTGTATATTCTGCGTAGAAATGCCACAACGCCATCTGAGACGCTTGAGAAATCTACGGCGGACTGATTCCAGCATTTCAATATGTTTCTTCAGATGGGGTCGCCATACTGGTGAGCAGTACAGTATTTTTGAGACTACGAGCGAGTTGTAGAGCCTGATGTACACGGATGGTTCTGGGATGATGAATGTTCGGAATATAGCATTGACTAGAGCACCAGAGGATGCGGCGAGTTTGACAATGTGATGACTGGGGTCTAGGTCAGCTGTCATGATTACTCCAAGGTCCCTGACATACGCGGAGACAGGCAAGGGACATTCATTGATCCAATAGGATGAGTTATCGGGTCGGGATTTAAGCACAGTGCACTTTGCGGTGGATAGGGACATATCGTTTTCGGCGCACCATTTGACCACTCCATCTATCGCCCTCTGGAGTAAATCACGTGAATCGGGAGAAGTAACCGGGCAATACACCTTTAAGTCGTCGGCAAACATAAGATGAGTGACTTCATCAGGAAGATAGCGCGGAATGTCACTGACGAAAATTCGATACAAAGTGGGGATAAACAGCTACCCTGCGGTACTCCCGAGGGAGCATTTTGTAAGGGGCTGGTCGTTTCATTTAATTTTAC
>NW_003805439.1:602974-683890 GCF_000255335.2 Galendromus occidentalis
ATTTAGAAACATAGCCCAATCCTGAACCATGTACAGCAATTGGGTGTTTGTCGACCGCTTCGAAACGAAACCGTGCTGCGACGGATCAGTGTAACCGTTTGCAGAAAGATATGCCTCTAAGTGCCTGCAGAGAATTTTTTCAAACACGGAGCAGACTGCAGAGCATTGAGTTATAGGCCGGTAGTTATTTATATCAGCGCGTTTGCCTTTTTTGAAGAGTGGAGTGATGATACCGTAGCGAAAGAGTTTAGGAGCGGCTCCGTCCTCATATGAGCGTTGGAAGATGATGTGCAGTGGTTCTGCTAAGAAGATGGCAAAGCGCTTGAGGAATATTGCAGGTATGCCGTCGTAGGATTGGCTGCAGGAGCCTCTGAGGTGCGACAGTTGCTCGTAGATTATTTCCTCGCTGAACTCGAGTCTGGAGTCTGGGAGCTTTGGGAGTTGAGCCGTTAGTAGGTTGGTAGTCGATCCTGAGGTGGAGGAGAAGACGGATGCAAAGTGTGATGCGAGGAGAGATGCTTTATCGAGATCCGATGTATATTCAGAGTTTTCGTGGGTCAGCGTAGCAATTGATGTAGCGGTTGATTTGAGTCGATTGTTTGCGTATCTGAAGAAGGCCCTGGTGTCGCGTGGATATGTCTTGTATTCGGTGAGAACCCGGAGGCGGTGGGCTGCTTTCTTTAATTTAGACGAGAGTTTGAGATCGGATGTTCCAGTGCGCTTTTCTCGCTCGAGCCTACGAAGAAAGCGAAAGAGGCTGGCGTGCCCGCTCGAATTGTTGACCAGAGGAGTGAAGCGGTTGATGAGGGAAGTACAGAGATTCACAAACGAGTTGTACATGTGATCTACATTTACACAGTCGGAGAAGAGGAGTTTCCAATTCATAGCATCCAACTCAGAGGCGATGGCGAGTGTGTTCATCTTGTAGTAGTTTAAGCGGGGGCTCAGAACTGACTCAGGAGGGAGAAGAGGTCCAACCTTAAACTCGATCATCATATGATCGGAGGTCACGGGAGGGAGCTTATGAGCAGATCACAGATGAGATCGGGGTCCTGACTAGTAGGAGATCCAGAATCGAACCCGATACATGGGTCGGATCCTTAATAAGTTGATTGAGATTGTTTCGAATGCAGCAAGCAAGGAACTCGTTTTCCGCGCCCGACTTCTGACCAAGAGTTTGCGAGCACCAGTCGATATGAGGAAGGTTATAGTCGCCAATAGCTATTGAGGGGCAGTCAGCATCACAAAGTGCATCGAGTGCTGTACAGGAGTCGAGGATCCGCATGAGCCGGGCCTCTGAGTTTCCAGAGTTCGAGACATAAGTGCAGAGAAAACGTAAGGAGTGGCACTGGGAACTTAGGGATAGGGCTACGAGCTCTCCCTGAGCATTGAGTTCGATATCGGTGGAAGGAAGTGAGTTGTGGACGAGTATGCAAACACCACCGCCGCGAGACTGACGGTCATGTCGGAAAACTTTATAGGTGTTGTTGAAGGACAGTTCTGCATCTGATATAGACTCATTGAACCAGGTCTCCGTGTGAAAGAGAAGATGGATTTTCTTCAAACGTGAGAACAGCCTCAAGGCATCCAGGGCCCCTGGTTTACAGGCAGATCGACAGTTTAGGTATGCAGCTCGGATGTAATGGTCGGAGTTCGGTTCATGGAACGGGGCGGTTGATCGTTTGGGGAACCGTTCGAGGATTGGGCGAGCTGGGGATCTTCAGCTTTCGAGTGTATCTGGTCAGGAGCAAGGCGTCCCCAGAACGTTTTGATGACGGTATCTTGCGGCCAGAAGGATGGTGTGAGGAGAAGGGATTCATCTAGCTGATCGGCGTAAAGGACGAACGACGAGTATAGATCCGATCTAGTGATCATTCGCACGACTGATAGTGGGCTTTGTAATTTAGGTCTCACGACGGAGTATAATTGATCTGCTGTCGTTCCTGGAACGATGCGCGAGATGAATATTCTGCACTTCCGTCTCACAGCTTGTAATTCGTTCCCGAGATTCGTTGAAGTACCAATAATTGTCGGTCTGTGCTCGAGTTCCGTCCGGGTGCGCTTTAAGGAGTTAGAGCGGCTTCTCGTAGCATGCGCTGAGCGGAGAGTAGAGGTGCCTCGACCGCGCGGATTCAAAAATTGATCAGATGTTACGTCGAGAGAAGAAGACGAGTGGTTGTGCATAGGTGCAGAGACAGTCGCCGAGGACAAGACGGCCATTTTCCGTTCGATGTTCGAAACGCTGGCGGATGACGTCATAGCTGCTTGAGCCAATGAGGTCAGTTGCACCTTCACAGTTTGCAACTCACTAGATTGTTGTAATACGATGTTCGTCAGGTCGGCGATGCGCTTCATCAACAGATTGCAATTTCCAGAGGGGACTTTCGTAGAGCAAGACTTGCAGACGAATTTTCCGACTACAGCGGTGATACATTTTATGTGCACAAATGCTCCGCATCCCATGGAGCAGCAAACCAAGGGGTCTTGATCGGGTGAGTTACACTCATCACAGATGAAGGCTAGCATGACGAAGGAGTGAAGATTGGGAGGGTTTAACGTCTAATAAGGATGAATTTTTCACGATCGGTGAAACACACGTGCTTCCGAACGAACGAGCAGAACGAAAAAAAAAAAAAAAAAAAAAAAAAAAAAAAAACACATTCGTAGGAAGAAAAATTCAGTGTTCAAATGAGTCAATACTTATCTGAGGAAATAGCGTAGGATTACGCTTGACGATGGCTGAGCTCTCGAATATCTTCGATGATGACTTGGATAGGAATAACCGTTGGATCGTGAATTCAAGCTATGCTAAGCTTAATTAAGGCTTTCTGCTCGAAATTCGTCTGGCGCATCGAATCGCAATATGGTGCGGATGTCATAACACCAGGTCTTTCCTTGACCACAGATGATAATGATCCTGGCACTTTGACATGTCTGATATCATCGATCGGATGAAACAATTCGACACGGTTATGAACATAGCAATCATCTTCTCGGGTCTCTTACCACAGGAATCGTTCATCATTCATCATATATCCCGATGTTTTTCTACATTTGCCTCAAAATCCTCGAACCGATTATATCGGTGACGATTTTCGAGAATTTTGCTTTCGTTTTGACCATACAAATTCATTTAGAAAATTTTCATCATCAAGCAACTCCGGGTGCTCATTTTTGAATGAGTGAAACAGTAGGACCACGCATCTCTTGAAATTCATCTCATCTGAGATATCGAAATGTGTCCATCGGATGACCGTATCAAAAGCTCTTTTGCGATAAATGTGTTCACCATTCTCCGATCGTTTACCATGAACTAAGCAAATTCTGGCCACGAAATCCGCAAGGCATATATGAGCTGAATTTGACGGGCGCGATTCGTACTTCAAATGATATCCAGAGACCAAATGTCAGTCGAATTCGCTAATAGTCCCTCGGCATTCATTGTAGCCTTTGTTTTATGACACACTGTACGTTTGTTCGGGACTTCAGTGGTTATGTACCATGAGTCGTGACTAGCACAGCTTTCGGTTGGCTCAGCAGACACCAGGCTGCTTCTTGAGTAGTCATTTCTAGGGATGGGCGCTCATCGCGGCTTTTTCTCCGGAAACTCGCGGCGCCATCGCGTCTTTCTCGCCGAACTTTCGCGGTTCCGCGAAAGAAAATAGAATGGCCGGAATCTATGGCGATGAGCTTGTTGCCGATGGGATATGATACCACATTTATTTCGAGCATAGGGCGGTATATTTATATTAGACACGACATGTAAAGGTTTTTTCGTCATTTCAAGAAATAACGTATGCCCCCATGAAGAAACCGATCGATTCAACCGGTGTGATATACGAAGTTGGTGAAGCTCAGGAGTTCACGTGTAAGGATGGTGTCAGTCGATGACACAAATCGCATCATCTCCCTCGGCCTGTGGTCAGAATACTCCGATAAGCTAAAGAACGTTGAAGGGAAATGTCTGACGATCAGGAATGTCGTACTCAGAGAGTATGGGGGCCGACGAGTGCTCGCCACGACAACAAATACAAGCATCGTGGACAACGTATCGGTCCCGAATCAAATACAACTCCGTAAATGGTGGCGCGACCATGGCCTTGAATCGGAATATCAAGAGTTGCAAACGGCGAGCTCATTCGGCGAGCAGCCAAAATCAACCTCAGAAGGTGCTTAAAAAACGCAGTCACCTATGTCCAAATCAGACAATTCGGGAACGTTCCCAAACGCGGCATCGCATTCCCAGTAATTCAATATCACATATATTCCGATGTCTTGGAGGTTTCCCAGCGAGGAGCATACGAATAAACTGTTTCCTGAAAAAAACGTCGCTTCAATAAATAGCTTCAATACGAGAACGTTCTCCGCGCTACGCAATCGAAACAGATTAACACAGCCGCGAAGCGGCGACGGGCTCCGCTGGTATTGAGATAAATTTCGCACCGTCATCCGTTCGGAGCTCGATTTCCTCAGATTCCTCAATAAATCCTCCGTTTGGCGTTTCCGATGTAATACAATATCCCGCGGATCAAAATGTTCCCCCACAATGACAATGGCTACTTCGTCAATCGAAGGAGCATTGTAACGACCTCTGTGCTCGCCGACAGGAACTTTGTCGGCTTTGACGCCAATCACGTATTCATCTGTCGGCATAAATTCGAGTGCGGTCCTGAAAAGTCTAACCAAGGCATTATGCTGGTCGAACAACATTTGTATAGCAGCAATTACCTCTCGGTGAGTTTGGGAGTCAATGCGACAGCGCTGTCCGATTTCATCCTCTGAGTCCCCCATGAAGTATATTTGAAGGAATTTTTGTTAATTTATGATATCCGGGAATGCTAATTGTTCCCCATGTTCATCATAAACAATCGCAAGGGAAGTTTCTGATTGGCCGGGTGCCACGGTCATATGCTTGTCTCCATTCCAGATCAGTAATTGCTTTCTAGATTCTACATATCAAATGTTCGGAATCATTTTCTGAATATACTGGCTCGATGGCTTCTTGTTCTTCATCGCTTTCCGAATCGAAATTTTGTCAATCCATCGTAATTCTGTATGACTTGTATAGCGGTGTGTTTTGCCAATATTCCAGCCAAGCTCTGATGTGAGATCTTCCTTCACTTGACCAGAATTCACAGAGCTTTTGTGAATCATGTTCCTCTTCAAAGAGACATTGAAAGTCTGATCATCTGCCAAACTCCTAGGCAAACACGATGGGAATATTGGTGATCTGCCGTGTGATTCTATGAGTTCCCGAGTCCTCCCGGAGCCTTTTTATCTGCATGAATGGAATCCTCGGGCTAATTAGGCGCCGAGTTATGGCATTCAGGGGTGGCAAATTTGGGGGTTCAGGAGGATTTTGGGAACCGCTGTATATCGCAAAAGAAGGAACCCGATTTTGAGACAATGACGCTGAACAAGTTTGACAAAGCAATGTGATAGGTCGACCTATCCGATCCGAGAGAAGAGCATAAGCACTTCTCGGTTCGCGAAGTAAGTTCTGAAACCACAATCGGTCGCAGGCAGCAGAAGCATGACCGAGTTCCTGACTGAAGAATTTTTTGATGAACTCCTTCGTCGCTTTCGAATCATAATTTTTTTAGCCGATGAAGTTGACGAATGGAAATTATGTTGCGGCAATTCCATCAGTTTGAGTGGTTGATGATGCGAAATTATTATCACGGAAGGTGAACCCATGAGTTCTGATCATCTGAGAAGCCTGTCCATCGGAATCTAGGATCATATCTGGATTGAGATCAAATGGAATCAT
This sequence comes from Galendromus occidentalis, assembly GCF_000255335.2. NCBI lineage: Eukaryota > Metazoa > Arthropoda > Arachnida > Mesostigmata > Phytoseiidae > Galendromus > Galendromus occidentalis. Next base: position 608,745 of record NW_003805439.1, read on the forward strand.
CTCACCGACTCACCGACAGGAATTCCCGAGGTCGATGACACAATGACACCGCATGATCTATCGGTTTTCGACTCTTGGTGGACTTCTTTGTCGGTCTGATAATAGCTTACTTTAATAGCGAACTTATCATTATTGTTCGATGCACATATATCCAACTTAAACCGCCTAATGCCATTCTCATCAGGCATGATGAAAATGATACGAAGATATGAGCGTTAGTCCTTCGAATTAGCTCGCGCTAGAGCCGAGGTCTGCCAAGAAGCTCGTCAGACACAGATCTGATAACGATGCGTCTATTTTTATGTCGGCGTCTCACAGCGTCTCTCTCTTTTTTTGTCAGGCAAATCACAGCATAGCAAAAATCCGTCAATCTCAACGACGAAATAAACATGAAATATCGTCATACAATAGAATCGCTTGAAGGCTTCTATTTGGCCATCTGAATATAGAAGATTGATTTTCGTCATCCCGGCGAGCAAGGAAAGTATGTCAAAAAATCGAAATATCATGAATGATAATGATTGATTCGGAATCAGGACACTTCTTAGTACCAGTACGATTTACCGTTACTTCGGCGAAGAAGGGGCTTGAAGGGCGCCGGTATTCCGAAAAAAAAGACTGATTGTGTCAGATCAGATTTAATGGATATCATTTCCCGCTCCTAGCTATTCAGCGGTTGCAGGGCGGCCTCTAGAGATTTCTGAATGTTATCGATAGCATTCAAATGAGAACAACTATGTATTCTAGACCCTAATTCTCTGTGGAGAGCTCGCGACCGTATCTTGAGCGTTAATGGCGTTTCCAATGATTCTGTTCGCTGAAGATAGGTATGACTGTGCCGGGTGGTCCACTCCCGTCCACATTTCAATACACACGTGATGTCGCCTATTTACGGTGAGGCGGCTACACGGCCCGAAACGGACCGAAAAGAGAATCTTCGGTCCGAGGAAGGACTCCAGAGAGGATTACGGCTTCTTCGGTATATGAGCAGGATTTCTCGAATGGCTCAATCTCTTCGACCAACCGAACAACAACTTCTCTGCCTCTGCCCCAGACTATTGAACCTATGCTAGGTATTGGTTGAATCATCGAACAAATTAGGGATTGAAAAAATTTGGAGGAAACGTGCGCATCCATGTCCTCTGGCCTCTAAGTGGTCCGGTGAGCGTTGGGGCGGACATACAGTGAATATGGTGTTTCAAATGAAAGCACGGCTCGATGAGCTCAGCTCGGAGGTTATACATGCAGTCTCAAGTGCGCATGTGAGGATGTTTTGACGACAGGAACTCAGCAAGAAATCCGCTGGCCGCACTGCTCAAGTCCTGAGGACTTTCGCGCCACTCTCAGCTTGGTCAGATAAATGGTGACTGGTCGCCTAGCGTCTAGCGTCCGTTCTAAACTCGCTCAGAAAGCGGAAATCGCCCCTTTCAACGTGTTCAAATGGAGTTCACGAAAATTTGACAGCTCTCGGCGAAGTATATGGTCAATCATCCAAACTTTTGAAACCTCTATTCTCTGATGAGCCTGTCCGAGGAGAATTGGGACAATTTTATTCCTCAGGATGAGCGACATTCGGACTTGTCTCGCGTGTTCCCCGCGGCTTATCCGTCTTTGTGTTCGACGGGCAGGATTCCTCACGACTTTCTCCAGAAAGATCCTTCGAGATTTCCTGCTGGAGCATGCTCCGGACGAACATGAGTTTCGCAAACCGCTCGGCTTCGGGAGCCGCTTCCGAGAATAGTGTTTCACTTTCCGCGCTCTACTGAACGCCTTCTCAGGAGCCACACTCGTTGGGAGAATGCTGTCGAGGCTCAGGATCATGATTTAAATCGCGCCGTCTGCCGAGCTCCGGCCGAGCAATTGTTCCCCCTCGAGTGCTTCATGCAAAAGCTCAGCTATCAGTTCAAACTCTGTCACCGTTAGTCGATCAGCGTCGGCAGCGTCAGCAGTGGTATTCGCCTGTTTCCTTCTTGCACTGACAAGGAGCTGGAAATTTCGTTTCACGCTATGGACCATGTGAGCTTGCGCGAAAGGATATTCCCTATCCTCTTTATTGCAGTCCTCCTCGAGAAATTTCGCCAGCTGCTTGATCACCGCGGGCTTCCCAACCAGGGCCACGGGACTCCCAGCAAAGCGCGCGAGTGTGTTGTCAAAATCTCAGGGGCAACGGAAATCCTGTAAGTATACTCGAAGTTGCGAGACTCCTTGACGACGCTGGATTATTCTCCTGCAGAAGCTCTGGCACACAGTTCTGGAGGAACAGGTCTCCGAATTTCGGAGGCTTTCGACGACACACTGAAGTAAAATTGAAATTGACTCTTCATCCGAGGTCTGAATGTCTGTGATTGTTGAATAGATTACAAGTTGCAAGAGGGCGGAGGGATATCTGGTGTACGATGGTCTGCTTGTTCAGTCCACATTGATGAAAGTTCACCGAACTGTATGCATACAGGCTCTGCAAGCGATTGGAAGATCTCCGCGAGATTATTCTCCCCTTCCAGGGAGTGTTCCTTTATCTCTCACCGCTCCCGCCAAAGGAAATTTACATCAAATATGGTGTGTGGAATTGCTCGAGCTCGTTCTCAGTTCTCACCTGTAGAACGTTCTCCGCGTCCAAGATGGTTGCGCCTTCTGAGGACATAATTTCCTCGGACTTTCCGATGAGTGCCAGAGATGGAACCAAAGCCTTGATATTTTGAAGATCTGTGTTCTTCACCGGGAAAGTCTTCCTGTGATCTATATAGACTGCCCGCATCCCGAACTCTACAATATAGAACTCCGCTTTCCCAAACTCCCATGTCCGGTGTCTACTGGGTAACCGCCGGAGCCGAATTCCTCCGAGCTCGACACCATCCAGCTGACAATACGGGTGGGCTCATGGAAAGATTATACAGCAAGTGGATCGAGACCGGGCACCTGCGCACTCTGCCGATTCCGACGAGCAATCTTTACGTCACTCCGAATTCGTACCCCCACGAAGACGGGAATCTTGAATGAAATCCTCCGGCTCCCTTGCTTCGAGACTTCGTGGGGCGCGACGATCATGGGATTCTTCCCGCTGAAGAAAGCCTCTCGAGTGTCATCATGACATGGCACGGCACCTTACGACGCTGAATCGAGGCCACTGCAGGAAAACCTGACTCTAGGTTCTGGCCCTCTAAACTCGCGGTCGTGCGCCGTTGCCGCTATGGAAGGCACACGATTTTACGAATTTGGGATTCATCCCGCTGAGGAAAACGTCTTTGGTGACTCGAACCTCTAGAAGTTTCGGGGCGAGCCGGAATATTAGCAAACACAGCGAATTTTCCGCGACGAACTCCAGAGTCCCCGGGGTCAAATACGTATCGTATCAGTCAAACCGTGGCGACATGGTTGAGTCCATGGAAAGAATCTCTTGACGCTGCGCCTGCCTTGCACCTCCTGGTTGTCCGATTCGGCCTCGGGGACAGGAGAAAACGTCCATTCTCAGAGTTTTCATCCAATCCCATTGAGGAAGCACATGGATATCGCGATTCGGGGAGACACTCATTCGGGCTCATCGGGTTTCGGGAGATAAATACGAACCATAGTCCTTCATGAAGATTTCGACTTTATTCAGTCATTAGCTCCATCCGCCTGTGACTCCGTTTCGCCTCCAGACGGCAAAAATAGATTCTCCAGGTTCGCTGCCGGACGAGAAGTGGCGTCGAGATGTCTCGCGTGAGAGAGATAGAAAACCGCAGCAGCAACGTGCGAACAAGAGCCCACCGTCCTGTTGCCATTCAGACATTCGCACCAATACTCCGCGATTCCGTCGATACTGTTGTCGCTTGGATGGTAAAGGATGTAGGTTTCGCGATTTACGTGGCGGGACCTTACTTGGAGCTGAATGACGTTCGGCGCCTCCCTGACGAGTTTCATCTCGATGTCACCGTCGCCGTCCATCATTTCCGCCAGGTAGGATCGTGCGAGGTTGATTTGGTATGGTCCAGAAACGAACATGAGCAGCTGACTTTCAGTCAACTTCGGGAAGTCAGTCAGGTCCTGGGCGGAAATCCTCTGAAGAAGGGTCCGACGTCGATTCCATCCTTCGTTCTCAACCCGCGCCCCGAGAGTGTTCGGCACGCTCATACGATGTTCCATGTGGTCAATGACGACCTCGCTCAGCTCGCCCTCTCCCCACGATCGCGGTTCACATGCATTCTCCAGATATCTGATGATTCGGCACAGAGACTAAACCTTGGGTAGGAGCTTGTTATCAAGGCTATGGTGCAGGAGCTTGTACCTCTGCGCGACCCGTCCATGGACTGCCTCAACGATCCACCGCACCTTCGTAACCAGACGGGATTTGTTGGCTTCGTCGCAGGGTAGTGGCTTCCTGTTACCCTTCATTGCCGGGATAACCACTCGGAAAACCATTCCCTCCACATTCTTGACAGCGTCTCGGAAACCGCGGTCGACGACGAGGACATCGCCCTCAGTCAGCAAAGACAGCAAATCCTTATTCTTCAGAACGTCGAGGGCGATCGTAGCGTCGTTGTCAGTTCCTTTGTACGGTCCCGCGAAATCAAAGATGGGCCCGTTCGTTGTACATATTCTGAAAGGTTTGCAGAGAGGAACTTTCTTCTGGCCCGAGTACTCTCGGCGCTGGAACTCGTTATTCGAACTCCTCTGATAGCGGACGTAGGTTCCGTCAAGTACGAGCACCACCTGGTTCGGATTCAAGCTCAGCAATCTTCTAGCTGTTATCGTTGTGTTCGCTAGCAGATCCTGACGACTCAATGCTTTGGGTCCGAATTGTGGCGGCAGAATGTCACCCTGAGGCCGAATCGGACAACCAGGGGGTGCAATCGAAAGCTCTCGGCGTCAGCTTTCAGATTCCGAGCTCAGAAACGGGCTCTCGGCGGTTGTTTCGGAGTGATCGAGCAAATTAGAGGCCAATCGGGAAAATTCCGTAAAAATTCAGATTTTAGCCGGGGTAAAGATAATTTTTTCAAAGCAAGATGCACCCCTTCGATTCTCCCGGTTTGATGTCCTATGGTTGAGGGACACTTGGGACTTCTATCTGACGCATTAGGAAACGAGTATTAGAAAACTGGGTTTCCTCTTTTCAGAGCCTTAGAAGAGGCCGATTTGGTCGAGGGGGGTCTCAAACGAGAGCTCTCGACGAGAGCTTTCGATCGCGCTATCGCTCGACTCTGTAGCTGCAGCCGTTCTCCGGGAAAAACTCCTCCGGGCGTCTACTGGGACCACGAGGGACGATCAGATCCGGGACCATGCGGAAAATGTTCCTCTCGAAATTACCTTCAAAATGAGACCCCATTCGATCAGATCGGCTCCGGAAGGCAGACTTTGCCTAGGTTTTACCCAGACCCTTTCCAGATCAACGGCCTTCAGTAGTTTTGGATTTTTCTTCGCATGGTTTAGAAACCAAACAAGCCTTGAAAATGCCGATTTCTGGTTATCCCCAAGAGTGTCAGGTATACCGCGGGCGTCGGCATGAGATGCACGTCAAGTGCGAGAGGAGAAATCAGTCTGCGCAGAGTAACCAGAGTGTATGGGGCAGGTAGCACGCCCTCGCTGACAGAACAATAGATGTCGAGATTCCCTGCTCTGATATCGTGAAAAATCTCCTGAATCAGCACCTAACAACAGCGGTGGGGTTGTGACTCAAACTGCTGAAACGGAGTGCTGCAGCGTCGCACACGGTGAGTGCCGGAACGAGATATCTGTAGTAGCTGCCTAAGCCGAGATTCAGAAGCTCGCCGACCAATAGCACGGTTTCTCCGACTGACGATAGACAGGAAAATGAGTGAGTGTAGGAAAATCCGCGGAGACCTAGCTCAGTATTGAGCAACGTTCGAAGATGGCTACTGTTCGGAAACACATGGTGTACTTTGACCCCGATGAGCCGACTACATTCTTCCGCAAACTCCAGCGGATTGCGGAAGCCGAGGAGTGGACAGGGAAGAAGACGTATGCGAAGGTCTTGGTCAGCATCTCCGAAAATCACGAATGGCTTTTTGTCCCTCTTCTCGTCCCGGCCCTAACCCCTAACTTTTGAGGGGCTCAATGAAACTACATGAAATAACCCACTAATCAGCAGCTATCGCTCTGTCTGACACAACTCCATCCCTAGCGGGGACGATTTCGGCCAACTGCGCCTGTTGCGGGCGTTTTGGAAATCTTCGATCACTTTTTTCGCGTTGCTCTACGAAAACGCCTCTTTCTCAGCGACCGCTGGGTCGACCGGGCTCAACCTGATTGCGTTCGACGCGGGACAACCTGGCAGAGGTATGCCGTAGAAAAAAATTCGAAAGAATCCGAAAATTTTCATGATGGCTGAGAGTGCTTAAAATGAGCCAATTCACCCGATCTGGGGGTCAGCGGCTCGATCCGACGACTTTTTTTTCCTATAAAATTCGTCATTCCGAAATTCTCCCCGTGGACCGCGGAATACCGCTCGGGAGCGCTGATGACGTGTTCAAGCGCGCGCTCCAGCCTCTCAGCATGCTTCCGAGCGATGGCGCTCTCGGATTCCCAACGGTCGGGATCTGTCGACATCAGCCATTTTGGAAAGGGAAAAGCCGCGCGAGTCCTCTGTGCATTGTTTCGCTGTCGAATCGCTGCAATCTGTGATACGCAACTGCCACAGCCGTGATCTCAGTGAATTCATTGTGTTCTCCGGACTCTCAAGACGGAATCGCGTCAGTCAGAGCGAGAGCTGTAGATAGTTGGGTTATTTCATATAGTTTCAGTGAGCCGTTCAAAAGTTAGGGCCGGGACGAGGAGAGGGAAAAAAGTCCCGACTAAAAATGACCACCCTGTATGTACCCGCCGACGGGAGAAAATGAGGACGAAGAGGAGTTCGAGGCCACGTATTCGTCGATTGCGAGGATGGAGGAGGCCACGTTGGAAATAGCCGATTCGCCGAGCTTCAGACAGTTGCTCCTGGACCATTTCGAGCGCGTCAGAGCTACTTCGGATAAGCCCGTCTAGCAAACGTTGCAGAGGCTCGTCGATTTGTTTCGACGAGCGGTGCCCGAAGCGACGCCGGAGACGATTACAATGCTTGTCATTCGTCAATTGATCAGAGGATCCCCGGAAGCGTGGCAGCTACGACTGGAGGAGGACTTGAGGACCGTGGCGGAAGGGGAAGTGAAGATGCGGACACTTTCGGAGGCGAGCAGAATTAAGAGCACCAGTGCGCACGTTGAAGTAAGAAGATTAGAGGAGGTACGCGGTGAAGTGGCAACGTATGGGGCATGTCACGGATGCGGTCGATTCGACCATTTTATCAAAGACTAGCGCTCCCGGTCGCCGCTTCGCGGCGACTCGGTATCGCTAGACTCACTACACATGCGCTAGCTCCGAGTGCGCTGGCTCCGAGTGCGCTGGCTCCGAGTGCGCTGGCTCCAAGTGCGCTGGCTCCGAGTGCGCTGGCTTCGGGTGCGCTTGCTTTGGTCGCGCGTGCTCTTGGTGAGCGTCCCGTTTCCCTGCTTTCCCGTTTCCCTGCTTTCCCGTTTCCCCGCTTTCCCGTTTTCCCACTTTCCCGTTTTCCCACTTTCCCGTTTTCCCACTTTCCCGTTTTCCCACTTTCCCGTTTTCCCACTTTCCCGTTTCCACACTCTCCCATTTCCCCACTCACCCGTTTCCCTGCTTTCCCGGTTCCCCACTTTCCCGATTCCCCACTCTCCCGTTTCCCCGCTTTCCCGGTTCCCCACTTCCCCGTTTCCCCGCCTCCCCGTGCCCCCGCTTGTCTTGTGTCTTGTACCTCCGGAAAATCGAATTCCCGTCTTTCCCTTGATGAAATCTTTGATTCTCGGTGAGAGGACCACTCAAATAATTTTTTTATGGTTGGGGGACCCATCACATAAGAACGACGACCCTGATATGACCTTCCTGAAGCTCTCGGGAACCCGACCCTGAATTTTCACGGCGATCGGTTCAGGCGTTTGTGAATTTAGCGAATTTAGGATTTTTCAATTTTTTTCCGAGTTTTCGAATTTTCGTGGGTGGAGCACTCAAATAATTTTTTTAAGGTAGAAGGACTCATCGCATCGGAGAACCGACCCCCCTATAACCACCGCTGGATCCCCCAGAACACGCTCCTAAATTTTCACGACGATCGGTTCAGCCGTTTTCGAGTCTATAGGGTACCCCGGACATACAGACAGACAAACAGACAGACAGACAGACATACGTTTTTATATATATAGATAGATTGTCCGATGAAATGTTATAACTGCGGCGGATTGGGTCATGTCCGTAGCGGATAACGGCGACCGCGGCAAACACAACAGACACGAAGAGGTGGCGCGCATCAACGGCGACCGGCAACGTCGTGGCAGAGCGCGCGGCGCATGGTGGAGGCGATGACCGTTTCGGGGGAGGATCGGCAGATGGAGAACGAAACAAAGGTGGCGAGAGGATTCGAAAAGGTCAAAAATGCTGGCGTGAGGGATCGAACGGTTGCGGCGATCCGGCGAGGCGTCTTGCGGCAACAGGTTAAGGAAAAGGGCAAAGCTCTGTATCTTGACGTGAACTTGGAGTTCAAAGTCAGTTTCGGATACCGGGGCGAACTATTCACTACTGTGGTAGATACAGGTTGTTTCTTCAATCTACTCAGTTTAGATACGTTCCGAAGATGGTGTCCACATGGGGAACTGCAACCAACGTCGGTGGATATGGTATGCTTGAACGAGTCGACCTTGACGAGCGCGGGAGAAATCCCGGAGCATCCCAACTCGCCGCGACCAGCTCGCCGCGACCAGCTCGCCGCGACCCTACTCGCCGCGGCCGACTCGCCGCGACCCAGCTCGCCGCAGGGTCCAACTCGCCGCCGGAGGCGACCGTCTTAGAGCGACTCATCCTTGGCTCATTCGCCCTAATACCTAATGGTTGCAGGAGCATAGAAATTCCAGAATTAGCCGGGAAAGCCATGGAGACAGGGTAAAGAAAGATTAGCAATCATCTTATTATATCAGCAATCCACCTGGAGATCGAGTTGTACGCGCAGCCGCGAATGCTGAGATGGATCGTAATAGAATCCGGTACGGACCCCGTGCTGGTCGGAATGGAGGGGGCGATTGAGTTGGGTCTGATTCTGGTCGCGAAGGTGATCAGAGTTTCCGGAGTCTCCGATACGGTCAAGACAAGTACGGGAGAACTCGAGACCTTGCTGCAGAAATACGACCGGGTGTTCTCAAAAGATCAATTCGACGTGAGGAACGTGAATCATGAGCACTGCATCACGACAACGGCCGGCAGGGCGGTCTATAATAAAGAGTACCGGGTGCCGGCAAACTTGGAGCAACGCGCGTTCGATGGCGGCGATGAAAAGGAAGGGACTGATCGCCGAATGCGACCCGCCGTGGGCAGCACCAGCTATCTCCCTTGAAAAGAACAACAGACAGTTACGGATGGTAGTCAACTACGAGACCTTGAATGAAAAAGCGGTGTTTGATCCGTACCCCATCCCCGATATGTTCGGAATCGTGAGGAAGGCTACGAAGGGATTCCTGTTTTCGATGCCAGAAACTCATACATACGTTTCCGAGAGGCGGATCAAAACAAGACCCTTTTTCCCAACAGCTCCATGGCTCCGACTTACGTCAAAATCGGAGCCCCGCACGGCGGGGAAGCTCTCCAGTTCCCGCTGCGAGAAGTAGACGGAACCCTCTCTGTTTCCAGCCTCAGGGAAGTCTTCGGCGCTGCGGCGCTTCTCTTCGAGGATAAAGAAACCGGGCGTGAATTTGTGCTCGAGGTCAGTGAGGGACGGGTGCTCCCGCCGTCGGGCGGCTGGAATACCGGCACTGTGTATAAGTGCTTTCAGAGGGGAGGTAAGTTCTTACGATCTTCGCTGCAGTATCCATTACCTCCTGGCTCTGTAAGGAGCAGATTGGAGCTTGCAGTCCTTTCCGAAAGCAGTCGTTCATATATCGCGAGCATTCTCCTCGTTGCATTGTTTCAAGCGTCTGCCAGACAATCCGTAATGTCCACCCGGACAGTGTCCACTCCGCCACTTCAACTCAGTCGGCTCAATCAGGTCTCCCGGGGGCTGATTCAGGTCCATGCCCGAACCGCCCGAATTCGGCCGGATACACGTTCCGAGGCCGAATGATTCTGACTGAGCTCACAATCGGGGTGAACGCGACTTCGGAGAGTCTAATGCGCTCCTATGGAAGCCCTGGGGAATATCTGCACCTGGATCCCTGGTTGTGTTTCTCAGACTGGTTGGCCCCTTGTGTATCGCTATGGCAGCTATAGGGGAGGGGACCGCCGATTCGTAAACATCGTTGCCACATCCGCAAGGTAACGAAGACCCAACCTCAATCACCTAGATCTCTTCTCCTCACATAGTACGTCGATTGTCTTCTATCCTCATCCAGCGTTAGGCACCTATCTACATTGGACTCGTGGACGTCTCCGATCTGCGCCTACTGTCAGTCCCATAGGCTTCTGAACTATTCAATAAGAAAGCTCTCAAGCGCAATGATTAGACGGTCAGAACAGCATTCTAGTTCTCTGGCGTAGCCTCGAAGAATGGGCAAAGCTCTTACATGATTTCGCCATCGAGGTGGTTCAACAGCTAAAGACGGTCACCAGTGGGAAGGTCTGAGTGAGGATCACCGCGAAAGTTTCAACCAAACCCTATTCCCAACAGCTCAATGGCGCCGACTTGCGTCAAAATCGAAGGCCCGCACGGCGGGAGAGCTCTCCAGTTCCCGCCGCGAGACGGAACCCTCGCTTGTTCCACCCTCAGGGAATTCTTCGGCGTTGCAACGCTTTTCTTCGAGGATGAAGACGCCGGGGGTATATTCGCGCTCGATGTCATAGACGACAGGTTGCTCCCGCCGCCGGGCGGCTGGAATACCAGCGCTTTGTATAAGTGCCTCCAGAGAGGAGGTAAGTTCTTACGATCTTCGCTGCAGTATCCATTACTTCCTGGCTCTGTAAGGAGCAGATTTGAGCCTACAGTCCTTTTCGAGAGCAGTCGTTCATATATCGCGAGCATTCTCCCCGTCACATTGTTTCAAGCGTCTGCCAGACAATCCGTAATGTCCACCCGGACAGTGTCTTTCTTTCGGGAAAAAAATTCCCTCGTATATCGCAACTCTTCTCGCTCAAGAGTGCCGGACTCGTAAGTTTTTACCTGCTTTCTGTGAGCAGGAGTAGCGCTCCCAGAACCGGACTAGGAATTGAGGGGTGTCGGAGATCCAAGATGATGAAGGGCCCCATTGGAAGGAATTCGAAAAACGTGTTTGTTCACATTGTGCTGTCATCGGGCTTTCCAAAAAAGCGACGTTCCTCGAGGAATGCCCCCCCTCAATTTTCTTTCCAATTTTTTCGGACCTATCCTGCCCCAATCGACATACCGAGAAATACTAGGATGAGCCATGATTCAATAAATTCAAACTTTCCTTTAATTCACGCTTTTTTGCAGCGCCGAACATCCCCCCCCCGAACATCCTCCCCGCCGCGGTACGTCACTGAACAAGACCCTAGTGTATCTGGTATACTTGCAGCGACGCGAACGAAAAAAATATCAGGCGGCTCATTTGCTCTTCTTCGTACAGGTGCTCTAGAAATGGAGCATGGAGCCTGCCCAGCAGCCCTCGGTATGGAGGGTTAGTTTAATTGAACTAGAACCCTAAACTGTTCATAATGATTTCACAAAACATCTATGCAACATCTATAATAAATCATCTATAGTTCATTTTAATTCAACTTCGTTTTCCAATTATCAACTTCGAAGGTCGAATTCACTACGTTATCATCTTGTCTGGTCTTGGAAATGATCCAAGTGCGAAAGGTGGCGGGATGCAGTGATTACTAACAACAGACGCGCCTTGTGCCTTTGTCAGAATTCGGATGCTTATCGGGCGGAAAAAGTCACGCTGAATATCTTCAACCATCACTTTTTTACGTTTCTGACGTCTTATTTCCGAGAAAACGGTAGAAACGTAAATTTTCCGTGACGAACTCCGAAGTTAGACGTCCCTCAATCAAAAACAGTATATGCGTGGATACGAACCGTCTTTCTGGAGAAATTTAGCCATCAGAGTTTTCTTCAATAGAGGCTTTGTTTCTGAGAAAATTGAGTCACAAATTTCTCTCCCCTCTCCGACCCCCACTCCGAACCCTAGAACGTAATCCTTCGCTGGAATGATTCCCGTTGAGGGACTTGGAGCGCTCTGAACATTATACCACTGAGAAACAGTTGAGCCCTGACGATGACGAGTCTGTCAAGACTGCGCCGTTCGGGAGTCGCATCGACGAGGAGAATCAAATCGAGCTTCCTCGTAGACGCTCGATATTCGATTGAAGCTGCTGCTGCCTCTCTGCTACAAAGTTCCAAAGGAACTCCGACCGCTTTCTCGAGCGTCCAGCAAGCGTAGGCCGAGCAGAACACCGTGAGCGATGCCGGCGTCGTATACCTCGAGTCGACATGAAACCACGAGCATCCGGAGAATGTCCATTCTTTCGACTAGGGTCTAACATTAGAAAACAAACTGAGTTCCGGAGAAAGCTTGAGGAAGTCAAAAGTAACACGGGAAGTCCCAGCGCAATCGTTCTGGCTTTCCATCATCATAATTCTTGAAACTTTTTCCGCCCTCGATGCCGGTTCGTTTCTGCAAATGAAACCTACTGTCGAGCCCACAGCTCTCGGACCAATAAGCTCGGCTCACTTCAGCGCTCCCGCGCATGGCTCCAAGTCTCAGGAATGACCGGTCAGACGATGGAACCGGACTGATGTCGAACGAATCGGAGCATATACAGCTCACTCAGACAATCCAGAAAAATACATGATTCTTTGTGGTGGCTTTCCGGCCGTTGTCGGTTTGGGGTGACAAAGAGAAGTCCGGAGGCACGTTCGATGTGTGGACACGCTTTATTTGTTTGGCACGCTCATATTTACAATGGAGATAGGTTGGCTCCGCTCAGGACTGTATATTTTTTCTGGACATTCGTGAATGAAGGGAACGAACAAACGCGCCGCAGAACTCCCTCCGCAGAGGAAAAAAAAGATGCATCCCGATCTCCGTCTCTCCGGGGAAATCGTCGTCTCTCTACTAGCTCCTCACGAACCATTTTCGCAGCGCGTGTCATTCAATCAAATGAAGAAGTTTTCTCCCTCCTTGTTTCTTCCCGGTCGTAATCGTAAACTGAATCATTATGAGATCGAGAAAGAATCGAATGATATCCCCCGCTCCTCGATTTTCTTCCTTTCGCTTTTCTCATCTCAATCCCTCTTAGCATTCGGTTCGGGATCGTCGGACCCCGTCGCGTCAATGGTGCGACAGAAAGACTCGACAAGCGGCATCAGGGACCGTCGTAGATGCCAAGCAGCGATTTCCAGAATCAAGCGGTCATGGATCGAGGAGCTGCCCAGCTTTTCGAAAGTTCTCCCTCGCTCCATAGAAAAACACCGCCCCTGCGGAACTCGAGGCAAGCGATCGAAGTTTGGTTCCCGGAACGACTTTTGGACGGTCGCAGGTTTCCCCGATGAGCAAATAAATGCTCCTGCATCCACTCCCATTCGCTCGCGTCAACAACATCATTCAGAGCGCCGATGGAATTGTTACGTCGAAGCCGTGTCGGGAGACTTGCAATTAAGCTTTTCGTTGTTTACCACAATGCGGTCGAGATCGTCATCTTCTTCGGAGCGTCGTCGTCATCCCCGTCAAGGTCATCGACGACCATTGCTTAGACGGCAGTGTAGTTCTTGGGGAGATCGAACACGAAATAATTTGCGTCCTCGTCTTCGAGGCTTAAAGGTTCGTAGGTGCCATTCCTAGAGCTGCTGGGGGCTTCTTCAGGACCGTGGGCGGCGATGGGGGTAATGGTGACATGAGCAGAAACTCGGGAGGAGGTGCTGTTGGAGGTCAACATCTTGGGTTCGATGACTTGCATCGAGGGTTTGGCGCCGAGTTCGCCCAAAAGGGCGTTCGGCATCAGGAAGGAGGATCCGCAATGACTGCGAAGATTGTGGTCCCTCAAAGTGTAGCTCCGGTAGCTCTTTATGAGAAGGAATACCGCCACAGCCAAAACGATTACGGACGCAAGAGCGGCTGAAACGCTCGTAGTGTAGTCGCCGCGTACACAGCCTGCGAGAGAGAAAAAAAAACACAACCGTGAGCTTGTGTATCCGTAGCCGTAGGCTCTACTCGCGTAGCATTTACGTGACGCACGCTGAATAGAGATCGTTAGACTGAGGCCGCGAAAGAAAAGCTGCCGCTTGTGTCGACGCCGGAGAAGGAGCTGGGCATGATAAGAATCTCGGAGTACGACGAGCCGCGTAATCAATCCAGTCGAATAAAAAAAAGAGAGAGAGTAACAGAGATAGAGAGGGGAAACGTGGAGCTCCTCTCGCGTTTCAATAGAAGCACAAAAGAGGGGAACGAGTTGAATGCAAGAGTGAAGAGCGGCAACACCACGTCGAAGCAGAGTCGCAAGCTCCGCGCTCGCAGACAGGTGAACAGCTCGATATACGATGAGACAGCAATGAAAAACGATCGTCGTTATTCCAAGGGACAGGTAACCGATGGGGCGTTCTGTTTCCTCGTCACCTCCTTCTCCGATGATTTCCCGCGTACCCTGCTGTATATGCTCAAGTGGAAGCAGGTTCGAATTCTCGCGACCAGTCGAAACAAGAGGAAAGGAGGAATGACGAAGCCGCGCTAGATCGATTGCTCAGCCCTACTCGACCTCGGACACTCACTCGACCTGACAGCCAACACGTATGGTTTATGATAGCTTCCTCCACGCAGTAGAGAGGCGAGCAAGCAAGGATAGCCGGTCGGTCACTCGGACAGAATGGCAGACAGGAAGCCAGGCGGGCCGTGCGTCCGTCAGCTTTCCGATAAAAGGATTCGGCAAGAGCAATGGGCTATCATTCTCCCTTCTTCCTCTGCATTGTTGTCGTTGAGGAATTGGAAATGGATTGTCGATGCAACTCACCATGACAGATCTCCATGGCGCGTAGCTTGGCATACTGAGCGTAGGCTGTTTCCACAGTCAGCTGCTGGGTTCGGATCTGTTCGTGGCCGAAGAGACTCACCCACACGTGGTAAACGCTGTTTCGCTCAACCGAGATTGAGGTGTTGGTCGAGCACGTTAATAGATCGCCTGCAAAATATGAACGAATTACCTCGATGTCGAACTTCGGACAAGGAACTATCGACCATGCCTGAGTGACTGCAGGCAGCTGAGCGACTACTGGAATTATTATCGCTCGTCCTTCCTAGTCAACAGTCGCTTTTCTGCTCTCCGATATGTTTTTCTCTGAAACTGAAATCTAGAGTACTGGTTCTGACATTTGGGGAATACACGAGATGGGAAAACTTGGGGACTCGCTGAATACTGCGGACGATTGAATGAAGAATGCTCCCAACTCTCGAGAGGCCAACTTGTCGTTGGGCCGCTGCCTCTCGCCCAGTGCCTCGTTGATAGAAGAGCGCCATCAAGTTTTACGAGCGCGACCCGAGGGTGCGCGTTTTTCTGTAGCGACTCAGCGGCATCGCAAGTCCCTGCTTGTCACAAAACGGCTGCGGACATTCGTGCGACACGAACAGTCGCCCGCAGAGAAAATTCCGCCTCCGCCAAAAACGAACGCATTGTAGCTCGAGTGAAGTAGAATGTGCGACTTCTCCGAGGAAGAGAGAGGAGTATCGAGCTTTGCGCGAAAAGTTGGGATTTTCTTCCCAGCTCTGACTTCCCGCGCATTTGAGACACATCTCCTGGGGGTTCCATGTCATTGGCTCGGTATCCCGGAAATTTTGCGACAGGATCAGACGAATCTGGATATCACGTACGACACCCAGACCAAAACATCCATCCTCCACTGTCTGATCCTACAACTTTTATGCACACTATTCGTAATTCATTCATTGGACTACAATTCACGTCGACTCGAGAGCTCCCCAGAGGCGAGAGGTTCGGCCGAGTACGAAGGGAATCAGCCCCCGAGGTCCAGAATTCAAAGTTCTTATCAGAGCTGACCTTTCCTCTTTCCCGAATGCAAGCGGCAACTGCGCTCGCTCCGCATGGTGAATTCACGAACTTCTCGTTGCTACGGGTCGTTGACTTGTTTCTAGACTGCCTCCGAGAGTTATGTTCGGTAAATCCCAGGAGTTTGAATATTCAAATTGTGCCGAGGAGCCCGAGCCGATTTGATAAGGCGAGCAAAAGTCCGAGCGGAATCGTTCCTCTCAAATCCTCAGACTTTCAAGAGGGAGAAGTTCCCTATGATATATGGCGCGTCGCTATTTTGCTAATAAATTCAGCACTCAGCCGGGAAACAAAGGAATAAATGGAGTATATGTAAGCAGTAGGACGGGACGAATGGGGACGAGAAAGGAGCTGCATTAATGTATGAGTGGTGATTGTGCCGCTTAGTCACAGCGGGCTATTTCTCGGTTCGGATATTCGCTTCGTCTCTAACGGAGCTTGACCCGCCCGGCGACTTCGCCGCCAGTCAGGCAGGATACAACGACGAAGAGCTTTCCGAGCCGACGAGATCCTCGCTAATTTCTCGAGCAACAATCGGACTCGGAAAAAGTAATGCTGTCCTCTCTCATCTCGGGTAACTCGCAAGAATCTGAGCCAAAGGAAAAAGCATGGCGGACGTCTCAAAGGAAGAATCTCGTTTGCATTTTGGAGAGCCTCTCCGAGATATCACAACCCGACGCCGACGTCCTTCGGGGAGTCGCAGAGCCTAAAAAACTTCCGGAGAAAGATAGCTAGTCATCTCATTACGGAGTGACAAAGTTCTCATGGGAAACTTTCCGCAGCTGTTTCTGATTCCTTCGAGGCTTCACTCTTGGCCGGGCTCCGAAATCGATCTGAAGCTATGTATATTCAAAATTACTTGCATTTAGACCAGGAACAAACTCCATGAGCTCTCCGGTCTCCTCTTTCCCGGTCGGTCCGATCCATGTGTTCGCGATCCTACCAGCTGTGGAGTCCGATAGGGAGATCAAGTGCATAGGGGGAGCATTCGACTCGGGTCTCGTATCAGGACAAAAACGGTGAGGCGCTGCGGCATATAATATGTACCTCGACCAGCTCTTCTGCAGGAATCGCGCATGAGAGTTTTCTCACTTAGGATAATTGACGTCCTCTCTCGCTCCATCAACCCCTCAGCTACATCGATCTCGACGACGGTTCAAATCGCTAGCAGAATCCATTGCAGCTGGAGGCTATTCCAGAGGTGACTCATGCTGAAGAATCTCAGTCCAGACCCATCGGTGAGAGGTCTTGCGACGTTTCGCGTCGAGCGAGGAGCGGCGCGGGATATCTTCAGCCGATCACAATGTAACGACACGGATTACGAAATGTGTCACAGAGGTTGTCAGCATGACTCGGCCTCAGTGAATTATTTGGGCACATCGAGCGACTCTCCCTTAGCGGAGTAGCTCATTGAAGACCTCCATCTGTAGGGAGTTTTTCCCCACGTAAAACGGTGAGAATCGCCCGAATCGCTTCCTCCAGTTTCCGAGGTGATGCGCAAAACCTGTTCTCGGTCACTAAATGCGGTGTATCGCGGAGACGCTGTTAAGGAGGATGTGCGAGAAATTATCCAGCCGCGAGCGGCTCGGTTAGGCGAACTGCGCCATGAGGAACGTGTCATAAAGAATTTGATCGTGTTCCCGCGGCTGATCTCATTATACAACACGGCAATCCGATTATCGTTGTCCGCCCGAACCCACGTCGTTGCAGAGGGACTGAGCTTGCTCAGCTGCATGGCTGACCCGCCATCGAAGAGGTCGGACGGAAGAGAAAAAGCCCATGAGCGTCCACGCTCCACGACGGAAGGCGCGACTAACAATTCCGCAACGAGCTCGCTACAAGAATAAGCTACCCATTAATGCACGACGGACGAGCTAGCGGACGGTTGGTCGGTCGGTCGCCCGAAGCAATACCGTCGCTTGTTAGCTCGCCGAAATAGAGAGAGGAAAAAACGGCCGAAAGCTAGCTTCCGCCGTCTACGCTCCAAACCCACCTGCAACTTTGTCGATAAGGGCCGACTTCCAAGTGACCTTGTACTTGATGCAGGACGCATCCTCCGACGAGTTTACGAACGGTTCCCAGCGAATTTCCGCTCTAAGCACTTCGGGACTTAAATCCTCGCCGCTGAGGTGCGACGGACCGGTCGAAGGTGGTGACGTCAAAGCGACCAGAATCGGCGCCGCAAAGAGTTCCAGCGGCCGCGCGGTGCTTATTTGGTCTCGTGGAGAAGTAACGTTCGACGGCTCCGGATCCGATGGCTTTGCGGGTGGCGTGCTGTTGGAAGAAGGATCTCCTGGGAGACTGGCCACTCCATTTGCAGCTGCACTGTCGGCTGGAGGAGCGGGAGTGGTGGAACCGGAGGACGGTTCGCTTGTGGTGCTCCCTGAGCTCTCCGACATAGAAAGATTGTAGCGCCTCCGGAGGTCGGTCACATGGATGCTGCTTATGATCGGCGGCTGGAACGACCGAAAAAATCTTTTTAGGGGATTCTGGCTGTGGAAGGGCGTCTCTTTCGTCAATCAGGATCTTCTTCAAGTGGAATCAGTCAGCTAATTGAATTGCTGCGGCGCTCTTTTCCCACCGAGAGACCTGCGGAATCGAGGCTCAGCCTCGCGAATCAATCAGAGGCGCTTGTTTTCCAGCGGAAATCAGAAGTTTCCGCAATGGACGGGAAGGCCTCCGATTCCGCTCGGGGATTTCCACATGATTGAATGTATTTCTTTTCAGTTTGTAGCTTCATATTATTTTTCATTATGAGCTTTCTTTTTCTTTTCTGAAATCAATCAAGGGAGCACTATGCCTTACGTGGTGGTGCACGCCTGTGCTATGACATTTGTTAGTGTGGCGCTTCAGATGTTCGGTATGGATGTTGAGGAGGCTGATTTTCTTGCTCGAGTCCACAGTCGCGAGGCGGATCGTGCAGAACTCGTCGAGGATCTTATCATCGATTGTGATGTTCCGATAATAGGTCTGGAATCCGAAGAGGCGGAATAGTTCACGGGGCCCCGACCGAACAAACAGATTGACCGACGGAGTCGGACCAAATTCCGGGGGATCAAGAAGACACCGTCGCCGGACGTTTAACTAACTTGCGCGCCCGCCGCTCGCTGCTCCAGGCGATGGAGGCGGCTACACGACTCTGCCAAAACGGATTATTAATATGCACGAGGATAAATTGAGGGAACATCCATTTGCGGTTTCTGCCGGTTTGTTCTCTCGGCCGTCATCGTCTCGCTCATCTCTGCCCGTAACTCCCTCGATTTAACTAATGCTGTATGCGCGACTTCAGGAATAAAACGAACGAACGGCCCTGCTTGCAATTGTAAACGAGGACAGACCTCGTCGTGGTGCGTCACCGTCCATAATTGAGCTCCGGAAGATTATTGGATTTCGAATCTCATAACAATGTAAATTGGAATAATTGAACAAGATAGAGGTGGCGTCATCGGGCTCGAGCTCCCCTGCCGCTCCGTTGAGACAATCCGGTTCATTGGGTCAATATCGTATCGATGGAACGATCGAATGGAAGTGATGAATATTCTGAACAAGCTCGCGGGATTTCTTTGTGAAGTCAAGGAAACGAATGGAGAGGCGATCTTACCCTTCCGATGATGAAAAGCTCGTGGGGTTTCAGCGATTCTGTGTCGCTGAGGCTCTCGTTGGTGCCGACAACGAGTATGAGGCCGTTCACTTCAGCGTTGGGTTTATAGTCCCACTCGATGTTGGTGGTGTTATATTCGAGATCGTACTGATACTTGACATCTTCGACAACTTCTTGGGTCGTCAGGGGTCCTTCGGGATGCGCCGCTTCGTCCAGCTCGTTGTCGTTCTGATGGAAGCGACACGAGGTCTGACATCCCTCCAACTGCAACGGATGAAGCGGATCCTACTAAATGCACCGAATCGACGGGAATGCTGAATGCTAAAAGCGTTGGCAAACAGCCAAGTGTTTTTTTCTTCGTTCAGTTTGTCTTGAAAGAATACCCTCCCATCGAGCGTTGTCCCGGTAGCTGAGCCTTGTTCCGTCCCTATCTGTATCTACTTCGGCTTCTTCTTGTTATTTTGGAAACCTTTGCGCAGCTTCCTCCGTATGGGGAACGACAACAAACGAAGTGGTAATAAACATCATTTTCCCTCGAGTCTGCTGCATCTGCCTCACTATTACTCACGCATATTTCATGGCTCTTTTGACTGCAGAGGACGGTCCATGCCGCAAGATTCTGATGGAAAAGCTTGCATCCGAACCAGCACTGCGGAAAAGAGGAAGTATGAGAATGAAATAATACCCATCCAGATTATCATATCTCGGAACACATTTCTGTGACGCTAGATTGATGGCACATCGTTCGAAGCTTCGGGGCGCGAGTATCTCAGTGAAGTGACAGTAATCCCTAGATCTCAGAAGTTCGGGCACTGAAAAATGCCTAAAATGGCAGGCGAAAAGGCACTGAAATACGTTGGAATAGGCACCAAGACGAGGCAAAACAGGCGTGACAGGCAGGGCAAACGCCGCATCCAACCGCTTGTCAGTGCCGTTTGATGAGAAATACTCGTGATCTTCCGAAGTCCTATCGCTTCGTGATCAAGGCCGGTCTGACAGGTAGTATTTTACCTTGTCGAAAAAAAATGGACGTCTATGCGGACCATCGGATTCTATCGGGAGCAGGATGTGTTCCTGGAGCATGGGTTCGCCGACTCTATTCATCGCCAAATCCGTTCGGAGACCCTGAATTCCTCCGACATTCCCGGAATTGAGCTTCTTGGTGGCTCGAAAAGGCTCATGAGTGGCGGCAAAACCTAAATAGGTGATTCCGATGGGAAAGCGTTGAAGAAAGCGGCAATAGGCATTTGTGGCAAAATTCCTGAACTTCCGAGCTCTAGTTTTCCCCCTAGAATCGTTGCCGCTATCGAATACTCGAGTTCACTGAGTATGACTCGGGATTTCAAATTTTTGGAAAGTCGTATGCACAAGCATCGCATTCCGTCACGAAACTCCCTCGGATGCCTTCTTCGCCCGGGAAATGGAACAATCGCTCATCGAAACGAGGCGCTGGGGTTCAGTCTTATGCGGCAAAGGCAAATGCGGAATCTGTGAAATCCGTGATCTTCATTGTAATATTCCGGGTGTCGCGCTCCTATCGGGTGTTTCCAGAGAGCGCAGAAATGACACCGCTAGACGTTGAACTCTGTTGTCGGACTTTTTTCCGGCTTGGTAAAAATTGGATTTTGGATCGTTCGGAGGAAGTCACTTGAGCTTTCCTTGCCTATCCTGTTTTTTCGGACATGCGAAGGAGTAAACGTGTGACCGACAGCAGCATCAGCTAGCAGAGCGCCTAATGAAAGGCTAGGCGGTAGCAGCGAAATGGGTTCGCTACCAGTGATGCTTGTTCCGCTCACTTTCTTGTTGTTCATCAGACTCGCAGTTCGTTTCGCTTGCATCCGGACGAGTTCTTTTTTTGTCGACGCACCCGGCAAGCGATGGCATTCGACTGAGCAACTGCCGAATAGCAGAAGTTATTCAATAAACCTGATACAGCGGGGTCGGATCACGACAGAAATATGTTACGCCCCGACACTCTGAGCGGGGTTTCACCCTGCTCCGAACTGATCCCCGCTGGGAGCGGCCGAGCGCTCGAGCGGGAGGAAGGCAGATCCTTCTTCAAACATACGAACGCTTCCGACTTCATTGCCGAGTCTGCTAGCCCGATCGGGATCGGGACGCTAGGCATTCCAGACGGAACTTTGCGGGGATTCCAGCGGCTCTATCCGAGGCGTTAGACGCAACACGCGAAGCGGAGAATCAGTCCCCCGCAGCTCTATCTAAACCGATTGTCATATCCTGAGGTTTACTTGTGGTTCGAGAGCCTCCGTCCTGCCACCTGGGAATTGATTTTTCCAGTTCGAAGCTGATATTGAACTCACCGTCCAGCAGTACGAGTGTTGGAAACAGTTGAATTCTCCTTGCAGTCCCGGGGGTGTGAACTGTGGAAATAGGAAGAAATTGTATGAGATTCGTACCAAAGTGAATTGGTTGCAAAAGTTTCCTTTGTCTCGAAAACCCAGCCGCAACGCAGCTCCCCTACGCCCCAGACATCGAAACAACTGCTCATTCGTCTCTGTCAAGAATGTCAGAGTTTTGCGGAACCTTCCCCACTCAGGAGCTGTCTTTTTCCAAAGGCTCGAAGGATCAGCTTTCTCAGACTCGAGGATCACTAGCTCAAAATTCGAGTTTCTAAGGTCATTGTGGATGAAAACTTGATGGTTCCGTGAGCAATCCGTGACACCTAGGAACGGTGGATCGACCCGACTGCCTCCAGAGCCTCGAGTTTCAATACAAGGAGTTCGAACGTGAGTCGAATACCTCAGCGGTTTATTATCGAGCATCGAGGCGGATGTACAAAGATCCAATTAGTTGTCATCGCCTCCTAGCCGAACGCACGGCCCCGGAGCAGAAATTCGAGTGGACTTCCTCGATGTGGTAGGCGTTTCTAGTGGTGCCCCGTTGCCTCGCTGCGACCCACAACAGCATTCCCAGGGCGACGAGAAGAACGATGAGCAAGACACCGATTGGCACTGCGACCTCGATGCGCTCGAGCCATCGCGCCATCACGTGGGCGTCGACAACGTATAAAAACGCGCACAAACAGATACAAGCAAATAGCGGACGTTTTTACTCCAGCGTCCCAGTCCGTTCCGCCTGGAAGGCCTGTCTGAGCATTCCTAAAGCTCCGAGAGTTCACAGCGCCACACCCAATCATGTGGGCTTTACAAACAAGTAGGTTTAGACGTGGCTAGACACGTCAGTCCACAGCGGCCCGATTCCGGACATCGGCGGTAGTTTCGATCTGTCACCGACGACGTATCTAAATTTACAGCTTTCGTCTTAAAAGCGCTGTGTCAACGAGTCACCGAAAAGCAGCCCCGCTCTCGTTCCGCCGTCATCGAATGAGCGTTCGGATTGGCAGGCGATTATGACGACCGCTTGGCCGGACCGCGTCCGGAATCTTATCCGAGCGACGTCGACGACGCTCGGAGCGATGCTTTCGCTTGCCTACGAGCTCGTTAGCGAGTCTGTCATTCTCCCGCGAACAAACAACATGATGAGATGCGATATCATCAAACGCAATTACCGCGGAACTCGACGAAGGCTGTGCACGTACGCTTCTGCCGCTGTTTGGTGGCTGGCTTTTTGCATCGTAAGGACTCCGCATGGTGCTTCCCCGAACCCCGATGGAAGCCCCGCGGAACTCCAGCGAGACCGCTGCCGGGTCGCCCTGCTCGGAGCCCTCCCATCGCGTTTTTCTTCCCCGGTCTCCATCTGCCGGGTCGAGCTCTTTTCTGAGATGTATATTAAGCGAGCTACGTTGAGGAGGAACGGGGTCGCAGCAGCAGCAGGGGCATCAGGGAGCGACTCGGTGGCGTCTGCGTCCTCGACTTCGAGTCAAACCCTGTCCCCTTTGGCTCGCAGCCAAATGCCAGCCAGTCGGGCAGGCGGTTCGTCGGTCGGTCGGTCGGCCGGCCGGCCTGGCTTTCTTCTCGGTTCGCTCGGCCGTCTCGGGCTGTTCCTTCTTCTTGGTTGATGGTCGCGCACGAAAAGAACCCTACGCAGCTTACATAAAGTATACAGTGTCCAAACAGAGAAAGCATGCGCAAAAATCGCCGCAAATATCCCCGCATTCGATAACATAACTCTTTTGGTGAAGGACGGTGTGAAGAGGGCAACTAAACCAGCCCAACCACCGTCAGCGGTACGGCGGCAATAACATTAACGCCCAATCTAACCTCGGCAAAGTCGACAACGGCCACACCCACGACTGGAATTTTTTTTGCGAGAAACAGCGAGGACGACGCGTCGGGGGATGAGGGGGGGCGTGGTCGAAGGTCAGAGAAGCAAACCAGACCAGAATACAGTAGATTCTCGATCATATCAACGGGTTACTCCAAAAAGGAAGATTGATATAATCGATCTTGATTATTGATGATATCAACCTTATTATACAATGACGATCGAGGTCCCATAGGAATCCACGAGAACCTCGATTGTATCGAACTTTTTTTTTTGACAAAACTTGATGTAATCTAGGTGAAATCCCCAGATGTTGATATAATCGAGGCTCGAAGCGATACAGTCGGGGCGCTCTTAGTTGAAACCAAGAACAGCATCAATGATCAGACGTCACCCACACGCACGGTTCAACCCCCGCCTTGGTGAAGAGGAAGTACCGTCCCAGTCGAATCATCCGTAAGGGTCAACCACCAATCCAGATCGTGGATAACATGTTGGGCGCACTCCTGATTCTCTCCACCGGGAATTATCCCTTGGGAGCTGCGCCGCTCGAGGCGTACAGTTCGGTAAACAGCATCTACACCACTCTTGTTTCCTCTCGGAAATAAAATGTTCACAAAAGATGTACCAACACCGAGGAGGAGACTACGGGCTGCAGACGAGGATAAACAAAAGCCCCTCCGCTCGCCGCGAAATCGGGCTACTGAGCTTGATGCGAGCTAACGTTTTTTCCCTGCTTCCCGCAGAGTGTTGAGCGCGAGAGATGTCTGATGGTGGTCTAGGTGATTGCGTTGCCGACATGGGCGGCGCGGAGTCGATTGGCCTTCGTCGAGGACGATATGCGCTCCACAATAATTCCTGTCAGAGAGAGGAGCGAGGAAATCGCAGGGGGGGGGCGACAACGCGGCGCCCCTATAACGCATCGCGACGAGGACGACGAATGCTCCCTCTGCTCCTTGCTCGAGGCATCGATCGAGTTTCAATTGGTGAATGGGTGTCTATCGAGCAAACGAGACAGTCACCTCACATCTATCGGTCTGATGGAGATCTTGGAAAATAAAGGTACGGCGCAACGTTTTTTCCTTGAGGGGAGTCGCGTTCGAAAGCGGAGAGTTGCGAGAGTGTGAGTCAGCTGTCCGCGGTCTCCTGCTCCGCTGTCTTTGGGGGCTCCGAAACCCCGAAAGCCGCAGCTGGCCGAGTTCTTTCGTCTTCCCTCTCGCGTTGCTCTCAAAGCTAACCGAGATGTGTTCTTTTCCCCTGCGAAGAGAGGGCGACACCAAAATTGGAGGTTCGCTCCTTCTTCTTGTCCTGGACCCTGCCTCCCTCGTCTCAAAGTCAGCTAACAACCGACACTCTGTCTCCTCTGAGTTGCTGAAAAGTGAGAGCATAAAAACCTTTTCCCCAAGAGAGGGCTTTACTTTCACAGCGAAGAACTTTCTGCGAGTGTCCGTTGCGCGTCATCAGCCTCCGAGCGACGGCGGCAGCAGCAGGGCGAGTCGCCCGGTTGCCGGCCGTCGGCGTCGGATTATTTTGGAATCGAAGGAGATCAGAGCAGGCAAACGAAGTCAACCCATCTGATCGAATGAAGACCGCTCCAGTGGAGAGCGCAGGCTTGCAAATCTCGGTCAGGAGTATCTTCCCCATTCTTCCGGGGATCCCGCGTTGCGTACGTCGATCCCGCGTTACGTACGTTAGCTTGTTGCTTGAATGCTGCCGCTTGTCAGCTGTCGACAGTCAACAGATCCGCTTCAACGAGCGGCTAATGTCTCGTGAGCGTGTCTGAACAAGTGCGAGCGAGCGCAATTTACCAAGACAGCGCCCTGACGGCCTTGCTCGCTTTCTCGTCAGAGCTTCGTTCGGAAGTCGACGTTCGTTGACGAAAACTACGAAGCTCTCCACCACCATCAGAGCAATGGGCGCCGCGAACAGCTTCGGCCACTGCCTTACATCGTTAAACTATAGGGGCCTGCCGGCCCGCCCGCCCGCCTGCTTCTTCGTCTGCTCTCTAGGCATTCTGACTTCGCTCGACGAACGCACAATCGCATGGCAGGCGTGCTCGTGGTTGTCGTCGCCGCCGACGTCCTCGCTCGCTCGCAGACAGGAGCCGCGCCATCAGATTGGTCGGCACAAGGCTCCCGCGTAGCTCCCGCCGGGCATCTGATGATTACGAGCCCCCGTGGCCCCGAACCGCAACGCAATCGATGGGGCCGCCCTCCTTCACAGACCGTACCTCCCGGGCTTGAGAGCTTGTTGTTTTTCGCTATTGCTACTCTTCTGCACCTGACCTTGTGGGATGACACCGCAAGTGCTCAATTGCAAGACAAACAGGATAACGAACCTGAGGCTTTTTTCCACGAGGACGCCAGGAGAATTTCGACGTCTCGATCGAGCTGTTCTCTCGGGTCTTCCACGCCGAACCCGCTGATTAGCGTTTATTTCGCTCGGCGATGTTTGCCACGAGAAGTTCCTCTCGGTAAGCTATTTTTCGCGAGATCGATACGGCTTCCCTTCTCGGGATCCCTCTTTCCCGCCTGCAGCGAGCTCCGGTCGTCCGTCCATCAAGCTTCCCCGAACGAGAGAATCACTCACTGAAAACAGGGATCGGTGGGAAGAGGAAAAAATTAATCTTCCCGGAGATAATTGCGGCCCGCTCGGCCGACCCGGTGACTTGTTCTGGGGGAGCTCGTAAGCTCCTTGGACAATGCGGGCAGGCCACCCCAGGTTCTCCGGGCGCGTATTCGAGCGTCCAGACGGGGAGAATGCGTCACTGCCATATCGCCTTTGGGTTGAATGTTTTGGGCACGCGCAACAGACCGCGCCCCGACGCAAAGTCTGACGTACGTCATCAAAACTCGACGGGGGCAACAAGCGAGTCGCCACTTGGGGGCTACGGCTGAATTTTTCTGCAGATGTCGACTCGCTCGAGAATAATAGAACGCAGAGCTCCAGCGCTGGCTCGTGGACCGTCGAGAGGCTTGGACCTTATTTGATCAGCGATCGTCGTGATGCTCTGCGTCATAGCGGAGCATCGGTGAGAACACCATGCGCGGTTCGCTCTCGTTTTGTTACGACCTGACGAACACGCGGCATCAGACTCCCGACGCCGTGAGGCGTAAGGAACGCTGATTGCATGCCGTATCCGCCTCCCGCTCGCTCTCGAACCCATGGCCCGTCGGTCGGTCTACTCGAGCGGCTGGCGCCGGCTGAATCCGTCTGGGAGTGACTGAAGTCGCAGTGTCTGTAAGTCGATTTGTACGCCGCCGGAGTCCGAGCCGCCGCATGCCCGCTTACCATTAACACGAGCATGGGTGCCAGCCCGACTTCTATTACTACGAGGACCACTTGTGTTCCTGCTACTGGAAACTTTCCATGATGACTGTTAAGGCCCGCAACTGCAATTTTCGGAGAGCCATCTGTGGATTCGCAGATTGCTCGGGTCAAGGTCGTCCGGTGCAGCCCCGCCATTGGTTTCCTGCGCACCGGGTGTCAGACCTGATGGGAATTCAGATCTGAAACGAGCTCCGTGCAATGAGCCCGCAAAATGGACTCGGATTTTGTTCAACACGTTATCAGGCTCGGGAGGCCTCGGTCCGCAAGTTGATCGTACCGAGCTTCGCTAGAACGAGATTCCCTCGGTTCTGGTTCTTCATTCATCAACCGCCGACACTTTGGGACGCTATCGATGTCGCGCCATCACTGTGTTGAAGCTAATTGGGAGCTTGGGGACGTCCCGTGTGAGCGGCGGCAGTCACCAACAGGCCACCAGTGAGCTCGTTTGAGCTCTTTAAAACCGGATGTCTCTTTGTCTCCGGCGGGCTAGCGGAAGTGGATTTAGAGCGAATTACCTCGCTCATATTGAACCCAGAGGCCCGAGCCCGCTCTTCCGCATGGATGTGGAGCTCAGATTGTCTCCTCAGAACCCATGATGGAGTCCTCCTCCACCATGCGGCCGGCCGAGAGGGCTGTCCATTCCAGATGGACGACCCCTCACAGTCGAAGCAGCTGATGGACCATTCGAGCATCGCGACGTTCACTCTCGAAATCCGTGCCTGGGAACGACGCCGCGCAGCACCGTCGGTTTCGCGGGGTCGAAACTCCGATCCTCGAGTTCGACGAGAAGGATTTATCCACTTTCGATGCATCCAGGTTTTCTGAAACCGCGAAAACCTCATCGCTCCTGGTCCTCGAGATGGACTTTCCCTGGCAGAGGAGCCCGAGGCACGAGCTCAACCAACGACCGCCTCTGCCTTATTTCGAGCGAGTGAGTCTCCCGAGCTCTACGGACGGGGGTACCCCGAAAAAGTCGAGGGATCCCCGTCGGTCGACGCTCACGAAGTCGCGACCGAGAGATTCATTCGATTTTGGAAGGGCCCATTGTTGACTCGCTCGACCAGAGGAGGCATCGACGCATGCGGACGGAGAATATCTGGGCTCGTATTCGGTTCACTGTGTGAGAGGGAAGAGAGCGCACGGCTATGTGTCCACAGATAAGTTCTCAGAGCGCGTCATGTGCAAGGGACAAGAATCGGACGATCGCTCGAGGGAGGGGAGACCGGACAAAGAAACAGAGCAGTCTCAATAATTCACATCCAGGCTACTGATATGCCCGATCCTCCGAGATCAGCGGGGCATCGAATATCGAGATCCGGAGAAGAGTCGTGGATCGAGCGAGGGCGAGCATCCGAGTGGGCTATTCGAATCTCCGCTGCATCGGAAATCACGGCATATCGCGTTGTCTGTAAAAATATCGTCTTTCGAACGCATCCGTGGAGGGTCTACGCTGTCCACCGTTCCGGGAATCGTAACTCAAACGAGATGAGCTCCCAGTGGGGACGAGCCCGCTTTGGGGGCGAGGCAATCGCCCGGAGTTCTCTAAGGCAATTCGTAGCGTTCCACTCGTGAGCGCATGTTTGTCCGGCGCCGACCTAAGAAACAAATCATGCACCAGCGGAGAGCTTCTTTCGGTCAGAGAGGTTGAGGAAAAGGGTGCCTCAATCTCGTCGATTGCCGAAACGAGGCTTCGCGGTCAGCAGGACGGGAGACCGATGCCGAACACCAGGATGGCAAGCTTAGAATAGGTAAACATTGGGAGCGAGTGTCTCGATCAAAGCGGTCGAGGACCTTCCCTCACGAAAAGAGAGGTCTAGCTCGGAAAGCGGCCGCAATCGAATTATTTTTGTGCCCGGTGGAGTCTTGGAACATTTCAGCTCGAGTTATCCGTAATTGGATCCAACTTCCGCATACGATGGAAAGCAGATTCGACTCGGTTTCTCCGGCTGAAGCGACGGAGACACGGTCCCATTGTGGGTGTCTTCACCTGCTTGTCGCTCTCGCGTCGCAACTTCGCTACAAAAGCTACCTGAATTGTTTCGGAGAAGAGCAGCGCAACCAGCTTAATGAAAGAGAGAATCGTCACTGGCGGGACAGGAGCGCTCTGGCAGTCAATGCCATTGACTGGCTCTTCGACTCAATGCGCTCGATGGGTCGAAAATAGGCAGATGAGCTCCACTTCGATCGGGGTTCCGGCTTCGTTTCTCGAAGTGTCAGCTCTTCGCACCGCTAAGTCATTCAGGCTCGAGCCAGGCCCTCGCCGAGTCAAAAGTCGAGAGGAAAGCGGCTGATGGCGACTCCTCTGACCTTTTTTTTCTAAAGACTCGACGACGCTCTCTTCTGGAACTCAGCTTTTCCGAGAAAGGCGGGCGGCTTCCTTTCAGAGGGGAGATCCAACCGAGTTGGAAGCCGTCGTTTGAAGACCGGTACGGACGGCGGGGAATATTCAGGATAGAGAGGAATCGGACGACCCTTCTGACAGGAATATGAACGAGCAGCGATTCAGCGCTCGACGGAAAGAAGCGAGTAGACCTAAGTAAGTGAGTGACTCCGATGCCTCGGCCGCCGACGGGCCGTGCTCGTTCCCCGAAATGAAAAACAAACCGGAGCGTCGCGGAGGAGCTCCATAGCGGCTGTCAGTGGTTCGTACAAAACTTGTAGAGCGAAGGACTCTTTCAAAGGAGACGAGTTGCTCACAGAACGGTGGGGACTTCCGCTCAGCCCATACCCTCGGACACTTCCATCTCGCTCGCTCGCTCGTTCGCCAGTAGACAGCCGGCAGGCCCATTCAAAGTTCGGAGGCATTCCTGAAGTAGAGAATTATATATCGAGTGGTTCAACGATTGCGGGAATGCGTATCGCATGCTCGACTCGCTCCGAAATCCCTACGAACGCGACAATCGGCCGACTGGAGAGATACAGTGGCCGTGTTCATGGGAGCGTGTATTGGTATGACGGCAGCACAGTCAACTTGGACTCCGACCCGTCTCTCGGATGCCTTCAATATCATGAGTTGGGGCTTGCAGGCACTGCGCCGTAATTAAACGTGACGTAGACGTATCCAGTAGAATGGTCAGAGCCTTTCTCACTTGTGAGACTCACATTTCCTCGGTGTCGTAATAAGCATCAGGGTTCAACCCTATTCGAATCACGCATCTGCCTTATCTGGTTAATAGTCGATTGCGTCGGCCGAGCATCGGGGAGGAGTCGTCGCGGGACGGTGGTATCTGGGTTTTGTCCCTATTTCGAGCGGGTCAAGTTAGCCGGTTCGTCGCTCCAGCAGTGTCTTATTACGTGTGCCAGTCTCGATTCTCGCGATCCAATATGGGGAATCGGATTACCTTAGACCAAACGAGTTCCTGTTCCCGCTGCTGCACTTCAACAGCGACTATCGGATGATAATCGATCCCGCCGACCGTCACCGAACAGCTCAATTGCTGTTCGCTAGAGACGGTGCATGTCGACGATCTCCTGTCGGCATCCCCTGTCGCGATCGACGGTAACGTGAAGAACCCCCGAGCGAAAGTAACGACATCGGCGCTTCTCCCGCTACTTTGAAGCCTCGTCATTGTCGGCGTCATTATGCTCATTAACGGCGATAATTTGATGTAGGTCTAATAATCGTTCTTCCTCTCTACGATGGGTCGCTGCACGACTGGCGCGTTAATCTGGCGACTAAACAGGAATTATTTCCTGCCATCCGCTCGAGTTGTTCTCCTCTCGCAGATATTTTCCAGATACAGGGCGAAGTCCGGCGGGATAACAGATCGTCCTCCTTCGTCCCGCTGAATTTCGAGAATCTACCCTGGATTGTCTCTGGACCGCGGCTCGCTCTGATCCGACGCATTTCGTCGGAGGAGTTCGGTTGCAGCGACGGCCCGCATCCCGAGCGGCGCCAGCGGTTGGGCGATGATTTCGACGGCCGCCAAAAAAATTAGCTCCCCTCTCCGCGGCGCTTTCCGATGAGAGACAGCTTGAACCCGAGAGCGCCGCTTCCCTATCCTTATCGAAGTTGATCGCGGATCAGGTCTCTGTCAAGGTCGTATCGACCGGCAACCATTGCGTCAAACACGGACGCCGAGCAGAGTAAATAGAAAGGAGAGGAAAAGCGTAAAAACTCTCCCCACATGAGGGTGAGTCTGTCTGTCTGTTCGTAAACGAGTTCCGAGGGAACGGCTTCCGGAACGGGATGGGGGAAAGGGCGTTCACAGATCCGCACACTCCCAGCTCAATGGACGGATCACTTGTGATCGTAACACGAAGAGTTGAGCTGACGGAAGAATTTGCCACCGTCGATCGAGTGTACTCGCGCGCTGACGGGCGTTCGGGAATTATTCGTCGATGTATGGGTGATGAATTCACCGCGACGTGTTCGAGGGGTCGCCCTCCAGGATAAATGATTCCTGCCGTTGTCAGAATTCGATTACAAGCCAAGTCCATGCGATCGAGCGACTCCGCGACCCTGGGAGAGTCGCAGCAGAGCGGATATGGATGGATTCGACTGAGGGAACGTCAGGAAATGAACGAGTGAATGAAGCTCGTCTTTTCGCGACGACGGATAAGTGGAGCTTTTCGCGCCACCGGATCCGTTGAGCCACGCACTCGGCAGCCAGAGCTATTTTGCGTCAGGTGTCACTCACAGTCGCATACCTCTGGACACTCCAGCGCAGCTTGTAGGCTTGATGTAGGTTAGCTCGGACGTGCGTCATTTGGGCACCGGGACACGCTTGTAAGCTGCAGCTGCAACAACAGAATGAGGAACAACGACGCACGGCGAGTCACGCATCGTACATTGGCACGCGGTGCGGAGGATGTGCCAGAGGCTGATGTGAGACACCCAGGAGTCGTCGACTCAACGAGCAGAATGTGATCCAATCGTTCGATGACGCACCCGAAAATAAAATCCGACGCGGGTTGTGAGCGATGTCGGAGTTCCGTCCCCGATATGAGCCGTTTATTCCTCGGATTCCGACAAGGACCGCGCGTCGGCAGACTAGTCCGTATATTTATTCAGCAACCTAAGCTTACGCTGTGCCGGTTTATTTGCTCGTTCGTGTCGCAGCATTCCGGGCCCGGCGAGCTCGGTCGGTCGGAAGAGCTCGAGTCCGCTCGGAGAACATGCGCTGGCTTATCTGACTGGCAGCAACTAGCCGCTAATCTAATTCAAAAGGAACTCGGTCTGATCGTTGCCGCCCGGACTTTCTGAGAGTGATGGATGCGTTCTTGGCATTGTCCGTGACCCGGAACCATGCCGTCCCGGGAAAGCCGAGGAAAAACTGCGACCGAAGCATCGTACCGTTCCCTTATGTCGTGGCTATCCGGATCGTCTCCCGGAAGATTTCGCACATCGCCCCCCTCTACTACCTAAGACCGTCGTCTCCTCAACGACGATGATGCGAGGGCATGACGATGCCGCTAAGCTCCGAGCTCAGCCCCCGGCGAACAACAAATCCCGGGACCGGCGCTCGTTGGGCGCTATTGATTTTGGATTAGCCCTCAGTGGGAGCGGCGGCGGCGGCGGCAATAAACCAAGCTCGAATGAGGAGTGAGAATGGGGAAGATAAGATGGCGCGCTCGGCGGGAAAAGGATGGATGAGAAGCCGACCGTAAGAAGGATGATCGAGGCAAGAGGGAGCGCCCGAGCGGCAACAGAATCGGGATCAGACAGGAAATGGACGTTTCAGCTGCTGCGCCGCAACGAAGAGTTGACAACGTCGGCTTTGCTCGCTACCCACGGCCGCTGGCAAATCCACCAGTCGCTGGATTCGAACGGCAAACCGACGCCGAAACGATACGGCACGATTTGTCGTTTCCCTCTGCGATGTGTTTCTGTGCGTGTGTCAAGGGAGCGCTATAAATTCAACGCGGACTCCCTTCGTTTACCGATAACGCGGGGCTCTCGTCGTCCGAGAATGTTGGACGGTCGTTCAACGCAGTTTGAACAGCGTTCAAATGGGGAGTTCCTATCAGCTTTCGGTACACGCGGGATCGCACTCAACACCGGAGCGGCAGCTCTCCCAGACCCTCAATCAGGAGTCTTTCAAAAGAGCCGATCGGGACGAGTCTCAGTTTCACTCAGTCAGAGAAACTCCAAATTTCTTCAATCCAGACCGAGTTATTTGCTCCATTTTCTCTGGTGTCCTCGATCCCTTTTCATCTTACTGGATGGATCCCTCCAATTCACATTCCTCCGTGTATCCATCATTTCCGACCAGTTTCCGAACATTCGTAGAGATAAATTATCGCCCTTTCTCCGCCCCCCCCCCATCTCTTGTCCTCCGTCTCGACCCAAGCGGAATCGGAGATCAGCTGTACGTACCTCTCGGAACTTCAGAGAAACATCAATACTGGCAGAAAACAGCACATTCCAGGATCGAGGAATGTTTATTGGACTCTTCCGCGAGCCTACGTCGCATGAGACGCGGAACCAAACATTCTTTTCGGAAGAGAGCCTCCTCCGCAAGCGCATTCACGGTCTTTGCTCTTTCGAGAGAATGATTCCACTCGGGTCGATTCCGTCGAATGCGTATCGAGCCGATACACATAACCGTAAGCAGGTAGCGCCCTTCATGGAGCTTTATTAGGTTGAATCGAGCGATCGGGTCACGGTGCTGTCGTCTCCTCGTCTATTCAGACGCTCATCCTCTTTTCACGCTTTGTATATCATGATCCTGTCGGCTGAATGTGGAAGGGTGGTGCCGAGGCTAAAAAGCTTTTCCTCGGGCGGAGAGAGATCTGGCGCTATCACACGTGGATCGCCGCTCGGGGATCCTGTGAAGGATGGCCACACCTGCCGTCGACACGAGCAGAAAGCCGACGGCCGCAGATGGCTACTTCTGCACCGGGACTGCGGCCATGAAAGAGACGAACTTCATCCGAGGCGACAGCTCCCTGACGCGCGGTCTTGGTGGGCTCCACATGTCCGTCCAAAGTCGTGTCATAATTCCTTATCCCTCTCTCCAGATCCCCACCTAGAATTCCTTCCCGGATGCGGCGTTGAGAGGGGATCCGAAAGGATCAGCTAGCCGAATATGTATCCAGTTGTTCCTCGAGGAGCAAATCCTTCAAAGCACCCATGGTTCCGATATTCAGAACCATGGAATATTCGGATATCGGGATATTCGGGGTCCAGTGTAGATTCTAGATGGAACTTCCCTTTGTGTTGCCTCCGGATGCCCAGTCGGGCAAGACTACGATTCTGGGGTTCCGCGACGAGGAACACAAAGGCTCGCTCACTCTGAATGAAGGAAGCTTCCAAACAGGAAAGCACGCTTGGAAAAAGAAGACGCAAGTGGAAGAGAGCCCCTCCTGGAAGACCTGTCCTGGAGGAGCCTCCTTTCTCATGGTAAAGTAGCGAAATGAATGACGCTCAAGGAAAAAACCGGAAAGCGGAAGGAGATAGGGAGTAGCAGCCATGTAGAAGCGTAAATGGAGATGGTCGAATCAGTTCCCCCGACTTTCTCAAGTCAGTCGTTGTTCGGCCGAATGTGGAGCGAATACCGGCGATGAACTGTTGCGAATTTTCAGCCGGCTCGTTTCTCTCAATGAAGCCTTCTTTATGGACAGTCATCGTTGACTCGACTATAGAGCTATTATACGAATCGTGGCCGCGGCGAATCAGAGATTCCCTCTTCCCTTTGAGCCGTTTGACAAGCCTGATTTCTGACGGCTAATCTCGATCGGAGTGAGCTCGTTTTGGTGGGAAAGCGTGAACGAGCGTTCGGGCCGAGTGGGTCGCCGTTGTTTTTTTCCGTCATTACCCGATCTCCCTTCCCGGGATACCTTTCCGGGATACCTTGGAACAACTCTCGGGGTTCCCGATGGGAAACCCCTGATTGTAGAGGAAAGAAGCCCTAGCGAGCTTACGCTCGGGCTGTTGTCTACCCTCCTAGTCGATTAAGGTTTTGGTCCCTTGTGGCGACTTGCTTTATACACACCCCAACTCTCCGAACACACTGCCGGACCGAGTCCGCTCTCCAGGCTCACATTTCAGGGCCTCGAATTGACATTTTCTCTCCCGATCCAACTCCAGGGCTGGAAGTCTGAGTCAACAAGTAAACACTCCGTTCCAATCGCATCGCGTTTTGCTGCAGCTGCCGCGACTAGTATCGCGCCAGGCTGATAGAAGAGGATCCGCGCCGAGGATAGTGTTTTCGAGATAAGTTCCCCGACCTGTTTCTTCTTCCTCCGCCGCTCCAGTCGACTCGTCGCATCTCGCCCTTCTCCCCCTGTTACGTCGATCTTGCCGAGCTTGGATGAAACTTCCGCCCGCAAAAAACCATACTCCGTATGGCTTGAAGCAGCCACAGAGATTTAAGGAAGGAGATGCCCTTGAAAGCTGTTTTCAATGGAATATCCAACCATGGGTCTTTCCCGCTCGAATCATCGCGGTAGCTGAGCTCGAGTGGCTCCAGCGACCGGCGAGGAGCAGCTGGTGGTCACTGCGGCCGCAGGAAGATTTCTTGCCCCCTAACTTATCTAGACCTCCGTGTAGGATGAATGAAAGGTACCGAGGAGCATTAATCTTCTCGATCTGTGACGAAACACGTCTTCTCGTGTTTAACTATCCGCCAAACTACAGCGTCCTCGCTCGGAAGGAGTCTCCGTTTCTGACGTTTCTGCTATCATCCATCGTTCCCGTTCCGGCAGTTTCCCGCAGAGGGGAATGGAAGCCGGAGCGTTCTCCCGGAACGGAACCTTCCACGTCTTTCCACGCCATGGGAAGCCTTGCTCGCTTCTGGCATGAATATTCCCGAAGGCACACCGTGTCGAATCAATTTTCGAGGTTGCCTACCGTCCAGTAATGGTCTCGGTCGGGCGCGTGTGCCAAGAGAAAATGTTCGATCCAGCCGTCGAACGAGAAGATGTCCTCTGCGCGCATATTCGGAAGGAAGCAGATGGTCGGCGGGTCCCAGTCTCGCGACGCGCGGATTATTATTATCTCGGAGGGATTCTTCTCGACGGAAGCGCCGAAGTGAGGAACTCCGCTCGAGAGCTCACGGCTATTTGGAGACAGACTGTCTGCGCAGGATGTCAAAGATGGATTAAATGATATATATTCAAGAAACAACCGGCACAGAGGGTTCCCTCACGCGTCAAGGGTGAGGTCCATGATAGGGATCTTCATTATTCTGACCAGACAGCGATGCTGCTGCTTCTAGCGCACAGGCTCCGGGAGTTGGCAGGATCGACTATTTCTCAAAACAAAATGACAAAACAGACCGTGGACCTCGGGGAGGCCATCGGGGAACTCCCATGTCCGGGAGTCCTGAGGGAAATTCGTCTCCTTCTCTTCAGAGAATAGGCTGGAATGACTCGACTGATCCGATCACAGCGACGCCAAGGGAACCGAATCTGAGAAGGGAGGTTACGAAGAATGAGGTAAGGCCATGGCAGGAATTCGACGAAGAATTCCTGCCGAGGCCTTACCTCATTCCTGCGCCGAGACGAAGCGTGAAATGTTCAGCGAAATTTGGAAGAGGAGCAACGGCGCGGCTGCACTACCCGGCCGTTTCTCGGGCGTCGTGTTCTATGGCGCGATCCCGACAGCAGAGGGTAGATCCCGGATTTTCCCTGGAAGATGG
Organism: Galendromus occidentalis; assembly: GCF_000255335.2. Lineage (NCBI taxonomy): Eukaryota > Metazoa > Arthropoda > Arachnida > Mesostigmata > Phytoseiidae > Galendromus > Galendromus occidentalis. Next base: position 645,438 of record NW_003805439.1, read on the forward strand.
GGAAGGGGGGAACGGCGACTCTTCCCCACGAACTAAGCAATCTTGACTGTTATCGGTAAATTTGCCCACGCCGATGACGCGTGGTGCAGGTGTCGAAGGTGAACACAACCCCTAGACATCGACATGACAGAGTCTCTGGCGTTTTTCCTGACCACAGAAAGTCAATTGAGCTGACCGAGGTGTTATGAATACCAGGCTCTCTCAGGGGGAGGGGGCACGCCTCCCTCTCCCCCTGACCCCCTCCCTCTCCCCTAGCCCTTATTCCGTCTTTGCCAAATAGGCAGTCTCTGCGCGACCATCCTGAATATATGTAGACCGCTCCCGCTGCTTCCATTCCCCACTTTTCATGGGAACTCACACCTCCCCCCTCCTTGCGAGCGGCGATTATTGACCTCGAGCTCAGCGTGAGGAATTTGGCGGGTGGGGGCGTGGAGATGGAAATGGGGGAACGGAAGGTCAGCGAGTTTGTTTATATCGATACTTGATTCGTGAAAGCCACTTAGTCACTTCTAAAAGCTCTACAACAGAGCTGACTAGAGAAGCTACTCGCAGCGATCTCTCAAGGGAGACGGAGAGTTAATAATAGATTCTGCAATCGTTCTTCGAAAAACTTTCACGAAGAGAAAAAGACTCAACCCGTCCTGGCGAACCGTACCCGCCGCTCGGCCGACCCGTTGGACGTTCGCTCGTTCGCTTGGAAGCGTCCGACTTAGCCGGCCTAACTGCTCTCCGGGGAGAGGAAGAGTCCATTCCACAAACAAACTAGGGAGAAGAGATTAAGCGACGAAGACGGTCCACAAACGGACCATGACGAATCTGAGAGCGCCCGCAGACGAGGGCATGGACAGACGAGACACCGAACGAACAATTGTCCAACCATCTAGCGCGTAGACGAGACCACTACCATTGTGCGGCATTGTTTGTGTTCGATTCCTTTCTGATTCGGGAATCGGATGGCGAGAATTGTTCTCTGAGCTTTTTCTGTCTCGACTCGATGCTTGTCAGGACACGAACTTTCCTCGCGTCGAATCCTGTAGCTCTCGCGCGTATTGATGCATCGTGTGTGCCTTGTTCGTCAAAACTGTCTTGTCCCGTCAAGATGCTGGACAGCATGCTGACCTCGCCTTTCGATTCCGAAAATCGAATCGGAAAATTGAGGAGGAACATTGGACGCAACCTACATCCCGCACTGCAACACGAATTCTCGTGACGGTTCTCGAATCGACGATCAATATTTTATGTTCTAACCATTCAGCGAGTTAATTTCCGAGACATGCAACGATTTCTGAACTGAACGTCTGCACGCCAATATTCAACGTTCGAGAGCGGTCGTTGTCGCTGACGGCCTCGGAACTCATTCGTCCGGAGTTCATCATGCGCACAATGCGAGATCAGCTGTGTGATTCAGCTACTGCAGCAGCTGGTGTGCGGAGCGCATCAACAGGCGGAAAGAACGCCGTGGCTCAGAAGCAGGCATGAACGGAGGAGAACTCGGTATCATCATTAGCAGGGACAAACGAGATCTCTCTTCCTTTCTTCCTCCTTTCCCCGCCCCATCGGGCCCGTCTCCTGACTGCTCGTGGAATGAGAGACAGTGACCTCTCGAGGAGATAATCATCAGGCGAGGAAAGCAGGGCAGTCTCCGGTCGCGGGCATAAGTTCGGCTGGACATCGGATAAACATGTCCCTCTCTTCTTCCTTGTCGGCCAAATCCCCAAGGCTTTTTGCCGTTGTTTCCCTTGTTCGTTGTTCCACCTCCTCCATGGCTACAGGCTGCTCGGCCGCGGATCGCTGGATGCGATAAGGCTCTCGGACTCCTACCGACTACGTGAGGGAAAGAGGGAATCGCACGTGTCTGAGCGGAAAGTGAAGCGAGTTGTCGCCAGATTACTTACAGTGTACATAGAGCCTCCGGGCGGGACTAAACACCTGCTCATATAAACAAATAAACATTGGAAACCAAACATACGTATACACCGCCCGGTGGGACAGCGCAGTCGTGAACGATTGTTTCGGCGGCGGGGCGTGTTCTTACGGCAGAATGAACGGACGATCGATGCAGTACAGAAACAAGTGTCCGATCTGCCGATAGATAAATACGTTCTGCCACAAACAAAGGGCTACAATGTGCGCAATTCAGTTTTTTCCCTCCTCTTTTCTCGTCGTTCTCTACCGTTCATCGGTTTCAAGGGAACAATGACCATTGAGCGCGACGTCGACATTCGACAACAAAGGAGCCACCACTTTCGATACAGCGGAATTCCCGCTCGTTTTCGTTCCATTGCGTTTTTTCCGCTCATTGCGTGGAGTGCGTTTCCGTTCTTCCTTTCGTTTTCTCTGTGAAAGGGGCCGTTCAGGGCCAGGTGTCTCGGAGAACAGATCGGGCCCTGTGAAGCGGTCAGGGGCTCCTGGGAGATCCACGGGAGAGGACCTCGAGACTCGCATATTCGAATGCACCGATTGAATCGTTCCGTGCCCTTCTCGGCTGTCGGAACAACCGAAACGAGCCCTCATCTCCTCTGGTTATCGGTACGAATCCCGCGCTTCTCGAATACGTAGCTCATTGAGTTCGACTGGACGTAAACCTTTCCACATCATTCGGCCGCTCCCCGAGAGCTCACTGCGTGGAGTCGATCTCGAAGTTCCCTCATCAGCTCCTTCTTTCTAAATACCGGATATGGACACCGCTCTTGTCCACTCCGAGTAGGCACCGAGCCGGATCTTCACTCCGGAAGAGGGCTTCCTTTATCTTTTTTGGCGTCACCTCGGATAAGTGACCTTTCCTCGTCAAAAATAACTTTCCTTTCTTCGCTGACTCGAAATGCATTCCCGTTCGTCTTCAGCTAAGAATATCCCTTCTGTACGTCCCCGGCTCCGCGGAAGTGCCGCATGCTATGTTTCTCACCAATAAGAGACATGTATTCTCCGTTTTTGGAGTTACCTAGTCTTGTGAACTTCCTCCAGGTCTTTTTTCGCCGACTTTTTTCCCGCAAGGGGGGGGAAAGGCGCCAAAAAGTCTCTCTTGGGGCCTTGTTACCGAGCACGACCCCTCGCGCTCTTTATCGGACCGAGTCTCTATCTCATTTCCCCTTCGAGCTTCCGCAGACATTGCGCCATGCCGTCAGAGTTAGCCATCGAGTTCTTCACCGGTCACTAGTTCTTGGATCGGATTGGGAAAACCATTTTTTTCCGAGCTTCCCGACGAATGCGGAAATTAGCTCTGTGGCAATTCCGAGCACCGGAGTGAAGATCGGCGCGGTCGATTTCCTCCGGTCCGCGGGTTGCAGATGGCTGCGGAGGTCTGATAAACTCGGACGCGGAGATTAGGCGGAGAACTCGTCAGTGGACTCAGCCGAGCTACCGTCCTCGACGAGACCTTTCTGTTCTCCCTGGCGGGGTTGACGTCACTTCCGTCGTAGTTTACTTCCGCCTCGGCCAAGGAGTCGCATCGCAGGTGAACCTGGCGACAAGGACGCCTACGTGCGTCCATCTCCGAAAGCCGACTGCTCTGTTTCACTCTGTCCCGCCTGTTCGTTCTCTCTCCCTTCAAAGCTTCCGCAGGTGACTCTGTTTCCCGCCTTTTCCTCGCGGATGAATCCATTACATTCTTGAGCTCCAGCTCATTGATTCTCTTTTTCAATTCACTCCCCGGTGAGGGCCTGCATGCGTCGGTCCACAATCCGGCGAAAATTCAGGACTTTCACGGTTTCCTCCGATCTGTCATTCCTCTCAGAGCTCGCCCGTGAGCTCAGCGTTATCCCACAACGAGATTCGCTCGCGAAGCCGCTTACAAAATACTGCACTATGCCCCGGCGGATTCTCAGATCTGGTCAGCAGGAGACGGGTCCTTCCCCAGAACAGATGACAGATACGGAAAACACGCGAGGAAAAACTCGCCTCCACCTTCGGACTGCGCATTTCGCGTCGTCACACGAATGCGGAATGGATTCAAAAACCCCGAGAACGAGGGATGTCGAAAGGCAAACGGAGTTTGGGACCGACGAACGCCGCTCGGCCGCTGGAGCAGGAAGCTGAGTCGACACGATGTGCCGATGAATACATAGGCGTACCGCGGGCTTTTTTGGCAACTACGAATGCTGTCGTATGCAATGATGTCAGCACATTTCCACTTGAGCATGATGCATCGCTAATCGAGAAACTCACTCGTTGCAACCGCCAAACCATTTCACCTGAATGGGACACGAGGGACAAGGAACAAAAATAAATTCGGGAATCGGGACCTCGAGGAAGCAGCAGAACGCATCCGTCTAAGCCGGTGCCGGTACATACGTCATTCCCAATACGTCAGGACGTGTCCGTCAAGGTATCCGGCGGCATATTCGTCAAGGCATCCGTCGAGGTATCCGAAGGAACATTCGCTTTTCCTGCCCGGCTCGGGTTTATCCGAGCTGTTTGTCCGAAGAACGGCGAGGGGTGACATTTTTTTGCAAAAAAAAAACCGATCATGTCAAAGATACGTGCATCGTCCGACACAGATGAAAGTCGGAGCCCATCCATTGAAGCACGAGTTCGAATTTTCCGTTCCTCTGCGGAGTTGTAACAGGGAGAATCCGCCGTTGATCCGCCGGCACCGACTCTGGGCCAACGAGGGAAATCGAATCATAGAAAACAATGGAGCACTCGTCTTTTTTCCGAATCAGCGACCGACCGACACGGAGAAGACGCGGTCACATTGAATGCGTCCATTAATCCCTGGGCCACCGAGCGCCGAAGAGGTCGTTCGGTAGTGTAGACGGAGCGGCAATACGCCGAATTCTTCCCCGACCGACCCCGTCGAACAGCGAGCAGCAAACCGGAGGCATCGGCTCGATTTGCTCGTTTCGAATGGAGCGTTCGTCCCGACCCGTGCGTCCCGACAGAAGTTTCCCGCGAACTCGCTCGACCCGTCGCTGAGAGAATATATGTGTGTACGTGGGTTGGTTGGTTGGTTTGTTTGTCTGTATGTACTATGTCGCCCCTCTGTTCTCGCCCTTCCCTCTTGGTCTCCGGGCGGGAAATTTCTCTTCGTTTTGGTGACTCACTCAGATATGTTGGTGGTCGAGCGATTTCGGAGCCAGCAGGCATGGGAGGGCAAGGAGCTAAATCGTCCGAAACTAAGCCATCCCCTCCGCTGCGCATGCAGTTTGTCTCCGGTCTGCCTAGACCGCGTAGACCTCGTCCTCCGTCGTGGGTTCGGTCCCGATGACCCAGAACTCCCCGAACGTTTTGGTAGTGGTGATGATCCGCGAAGCCTGTTGGCGGTGTTGAAACTGTTGGCGGCTCGGCGGCGGGGTCCTCCGGCCCCTATGGTGGACCGCCTGGGCTTAAGCGAGTCTGAGTGAGTCATCGTTGCACAGCAGCCGTCGCTGCCGACATAATGGCGCCGACCCAAGCTCGGGGTCGGACCCCGCTCGGACATGTTGGCCCAAGAATCGGGAGTAGCGATCGGTTCTCTCTTTGATACGACCCAGGAAGCCTGGAACGCAAATTCTTCTTCCTGAGCCGCTGTAGGGCGTTCCGCGAGCGTCTGTGAGCGCAAGCTTCCCATAGAAGTGCTCTTGTCGAGCTCTCTGGTTTGCATGCTTCATCTACGAGCCTGCTGTGATGACAAGCTAACTTCGGAAAAAACAGCTTGTCATCCCTATCTCCTGTAAGCTTCAAACTCTAGTCGCGCGGAGCTCGTCTTCGGAGCGCTCGCCCGGAAGCCACGTGGTAATTCATGATGCGGCCGACGCATACCGCGCGACCGCCGCCGACGGCTATGATGAGGGAACAGCGATCGACAAGATCGCCGATTGGGAGACACAAGTGGGTATTATCTCTCCAGAGTCACTTGAGATAGTTCCTTCGTTAGTTTCCGGTTCGGCGTCGCGTCGCTCCCCACGGCGGTTCCGCCATCATCGGGGGAACGAGCCGGGAGCGTCATGCTTTGATTAATTACAGATCCTGGGGAGCGAGAATACGACGCAGTCTCAACGCTCGCCTGTCAACGGCCGGAAAGATTACGACAATGAGGGCAGCAACAGTTTTTAGTCGACGACACCGGGGACGGGAGCTCAACAGTGTTGTTTATCCGATTCCGCAGATAAGTGCGATGTCACCGGAGCTCCCCGGGGAACTCCGGCAAAACCTCTTCCGAATATCGTTCTGTCAAGGGGGATGACGAGAGAATCCTCCTCGGAATCAGGCGCTTCAGCGGTGACAGGAATCGAGCTCATGTGTCGCCCCGATGAATAGGGTGTTCCAAACTTCTAGGAGCGTTTGCCTTCGATGTGTCAATTACGCATCCTCGCACGATCCGTATCTCAACGCAATATTCCAGCCGCGAGTCCTCAATTGGATCATCGGAGATCTTCGCCGAGTCCCCGTTCAATCACTCAGGCAGCACGAAACGACAGAAACAGCGACCGTCGGCCTCGGTTTCTTGCGCAGTCACATTGACGGAAACACTCGAAATATACGTCTGGAGGAGGAATTTCCTAGTGGAATGCGTGTTCAACCCGAAAGATATGATCTCCGGATCGGAGCCGGAAATCGATCGCGCGCGACGCTGATCCCAAGCTGGGAGTCGAGGGAGTGCGACGCGTCCTCTGAAGGGAGTCTTTCGCCAGAAGCAGTCGCAAGTAAGCAGATTCGTTGACTCGAAAGAAAGATGGTGGCTTCGCACACGTCCGCCAGAAAGCTCTCCCCGAACCGTTTGAAGTTCAAACGAGTGCGTAATGCGTACTTTCAGGCAGAAGGGGAGCGGATTGGCTCTCGCCATCGGCTACGCAATCAGCGCTTTTAGAAAATGAGGTTGGCAGCAGGCAAGCGGTCGGTCGGTCGGTTGGTTGGTCGTTTGCGTGCGTTTCGTGCCGTGGGAAACGGTTTTAGCGGAGTGTTCGTCCTAACATCGTTTCCGCACATTTTCAAACGATTCCACGAACCTCCGCCGCACTAGATATTGGATATCCGCTCATTTTTCCGGAGCTTCCTTACCTCCTGTGCTCGCTCGGGACCTTCACTGTCACTGTATCGGGAATCAGCCCCGGTGGGATCCTCTCGCGGATGCCTTCAGGCTAGAGATACCGAACATCGTCCATCAGCCACGAGCTCCGCTCAGTCAGACGTTCCTCCAGTTTGTGCTCTGAAGTATCGTTCTTGACATCTGCGTCAGCAAAAAGGACCAATCTAGATTGATCTCAGATCCCACGCACAATCGAGCTCCGGTTCTCTTGATGAGAGCTCACTTCATGATTTGGCAGGCGGAATCTCTGACCATCGCGGATCCGTGACCGCCGGCGGAAGCTCAATCCTACTCGTGGCGTAGCAGGTATAACCCCTTTCTGTTAGCTCCGGCCGCCCAGCGTTTCCTGCCGTTAGTCAATTTTTTCTCCAGTTCCTCGCCAGCTCTTTCTTCATTCCAGGAAGCGGAGTTCTGAATCCTCAATGCTTGCTGATGCTTGTCGAAATCAAATCTGCATCGCAAAGTATGTCGCGAAGCCAAACTCCGACCGACGGAGCGCAGATTCTTTCCATTCCCAGACTGGTCAACGAAAAAGTCTCCCATGATCCCTGTCTTCTCCATTCGGTGCATCGAGATCCTTCGATTGAGTACGAGGAATATTGTGATATTTTGTCCGCTTCTGTCCTCCTTCCGTCATCGCCGTGCTCAAGGACAAATTTCAGCGACTCGATCATTATCCACCGCCGAGCTCCCGAGAAATCTCGCTCGCAATTTGTCAGCATTGAATTGCTGTTACCAGACGTGAACCCGCTCGGTTCAACGAAGACGCATCGTGAGCATAACAACGAGTCGACTCCATGTTGGCCATTATTCCTACGAGATCTGCGTGTTAGTCTATCCCGAGTCCCGACTGACGACATGTCTAAGCTCCGACGACGCTTGGAGCTCTGGGAGAGCCGATGATTTATCCCTCCGAAACTTCACTCAATGCCACCCCGATATCCCGCAGCTTCGCGCCGTGCGATCGCTGTTTTAGCCATTTAGAGACAAAGGGAGGAATGGTCCGCGCAATCGGCCGACCCTAGGCGCGTTTTTTCTTCCCCGTTCGATGCCGAGGGCGGAATGGAGAAGCATTTCTCCTGCCATGTTTCCCGGGTTTCCAGACCCTTTCATCGGTCTGTACAACTCATGCATCATCCACCGCATCTTCGCGGCGTCCGTCTTGTTCTGCGAGATGTCGGCTGTTCATTCCATGTCATTTCTAACTTCGTTATGAATAATTAAAACCACTAATTACGCTGCAAGTTGCGTCTCGCCCGACGAGCATCGCTTCTCTACACGCTTTGTTCGGCGGTCGAAGTTGCCGTGTCCGGTCGAAGGATTAGTCAGTGGAAAATTCTGCCGATTCGAGTCTTTCCAAAACATCTACTCGTCATCCTTCTCGGGGCGCGAATCGTCGAGATCCCCGTCTGCCACTTTCCCTGGGGACTACCACGGACGACCCGTCGCGGAACCGAAAGCTGCACGTGCGAAACACGTGCATTATGCAGAGGATTAGAGACTTACGTTTTCCAAGCAATTTGATTTACAGGACAGAGTCGATAGTCGAGCCTTCTCAAGTGTTCTGAAGTGTCCGCATGCGAATCCGAAGAATGTCACAAAAAATATCGACAGCATAATCCTGACTGTCATAGTTATGGATGAATGAAGCAATCTATGAAACTTTTGCCCGCTGCGGCAGGCTATCCCTTCATCAACGATTTTCGAGGTTTGGTCCAATGAGCAGGCAACAGACGTTTCTTTAACACATAACAGCAATCCTTTCTGGCACTTCTGGACAAACTTGGCGTTATCAGCACGGTCTCAACTCTCGTCAGATGGTATTGTTGACCTATGAATCCTCCATCGTTGAACCCATGGCATTGCTCGGACGGACTCGATACGTGTGCAACGCTTGGGAAAGGACGACCCGCTTTGCTGGTGGGATCTTCCCTCCGAAAGGTTTTATCCTACGACTGGGAGAGGGCTGTGGGAAAAACGAAGGCAGCGCCCCCCATTCGCTAAAATTAGCAACTGCTGCCGTAAGAAAAAATAACCGGCGAACACTGTCGGTTCGGCTTTTTTTTCGGTCCCGATTTTAGATGCCTCCCTTGTTGCACGTTTTGCCGTCTTCGGTATCGTTGTATCCGCCCGCGCTAGGATCGGCAGCAGAGGTCGTCGACATCCGACTATTCCTGCTGACTTCCGCGGACGAGAGAGCTCCGACACTGCTTGACGGGGATGGAGAATGGTGTGGACAGAGTTTCAAATAAGGTCCGCGATAGGGGAGAAGACGCCAAGCAAACAGCATGTCCGCCGCTAAGAATATGTTTCCTGCTGATCCGGAACAACAGTCAGATCCATCGGAGCCAGCAACTGAAGCTCTATCCCTACCGAGTTCCTCCGAGAGTGAGACCCTAATTCATTCTCTTCCAACAGCAGAGGTACATGGGTTCATATCAGGGGCCTCTCTAATTTTTGAACCGGGGAAACTCGCTGTCATGCGTGCCCTTTACTGTATATGAACAGAGAGCTCATTCCAAAGTCTCGAAGTCATCATCATACGAACTTCGTGAGATTCGTGTTCTGAGACTCCTTCATGATCATTTCGTTGCATTCCACTGAGGAACTCTTCCTATCAGCAGCCATCCTCCTTGATGGTTTGCCGTAGACACTAATATCTTGACGTAACTTCAGTATTCTAGGTCTGAGGGAACACCGTAGGTATGACCGCACCATTCAGGGAATGGTGTTTCGCGTCCGCTCCAGCGGGACGAGTGGAATTTCCCGCATGACGTGCGAAACTTCTTACCTAGCCCACTCCTATACCCCCTCATAGTTGTTCTTCACAAATGTCTCTCAATGTCGTGGGTGGATTCCGAGGTTCGGTCTCTCTATATTGGGTATGGGACGTATATTCTCAGCGGGTCAAACTATCGAACTCGGACTCATGTTCGGACCGATCTTCTCATCGGAGGAACACGGTCGGAGAAAAATGTAAGCCTATCGAGCATGGGAGTCTAGCTGGCTGTCAGGACAGAATCGGCACTGGACACGGGATATCTTTCAGGCTATTCCCCGCAGAGTCGACGTGAAGAGAGAACTCTCTTGCTCCCAGCAATCGTATCTCGGTAGCAGGTCTTCTCCGAACGATCCCTGACCGTCAGGACGAGTATTGACAGAAGAAGAGAGCGAAAGACGTCTCCGAGCCAGACGTTGGGGTGGACTTCCAGAGAACAGATCCTCCCTCGGGAATCGAGTTTCCTGAGGAGTCTCGGGCAACTTCGCGTTGCATCGTTCCCGGTTATTGCTCACTCACATCAGCCATGATTCGTACGCGAATATCCTACATCTCGTTATCATTACTTGGATATCGAGTATGCTTCCTGAGTCCTCTCTGTCCCGTTCCCGACGAATCGGAGAAACATCGATTTTGCATCGAAACCGGCGTTCAGCTCGGCTATGTCGTAGCCCGGCTTGGACCCCATTGAGGAAACTGGAAGTCTCCGAGTATGCGGTCTATTGGGTCTCATCGCGTCAGAACCATAACCTCATCCGTTGGTTTCCCGGCGTCTCTAAACATGCTCAGAGGGAAGCGTCGGAGTTTCTCTTTCATCCTCGTCGTATAAGTCGCAACCCTCGACTCGATTGAGCTTGGCCTACAAACATTTCAAAATGGCCGTTTCCCGGGAGTACCGCCTGGGTCGGGGTCGCGACTCGTCGGCAGGAGAGAAAGAACCATGCGGTCAGTCTTGATCCCGGACGGAGTATCATCTCCATAGATTGCGAGTTAGAGGAGGGGAGTACTTGGAGAATACCCATCTCCAAGCGAGGTGAAAGCTCGAGTTCAACTGCAAGAGCCAGTCTTGTCCCTCCTGACCCCGAACGCGTTGCTGCCGACAGTAAAGAGAGTTAATATCGGGGATGTTGGATATTAGCAGCTTGCAATTACCTCCGGTATTCGTCCACGGTTGGAAGTGGCTTTCCTCGCAGAGCATCTGAGTTCTCCCTTGCGAATCACCTACTCCCGCAATAGTTGTGCTAGAGTTGGGAGAATAATTTATTGTCTAATCATACTCTAGTATAGGGCCGGCGATGGCGTGCACGCGGATGTAGGTTCAGGTACTTGATCGTTGATGACGTCAATACCAAACGCAGTTCCCGCTCGCTCGAAGCCTCCCGATTCCCCTATTCTCACAGCTGTGATGGAAACCTTCCTCGGTTTCACCGCAAGTAGCAGTAGAGCTTTCCAGAAGCTGAACGCTTTTCTGAGAACATCAGAAGGTTCCGCACGAGCGAAGATTGCCCCGGAAAGAAGGTCGGAATGCTGAACACGCAAGACCGTAGAGATCAATGACTCATTTTCGACAACGGTGCCACCTAATGAAACCATCCTCGCCCTGATATGATCCTAACGTCGGCGCTGGTCTTGCTGATCAGCTGCAGAGCTCCCGCGGCGCGATCCAGTGAATGATAGACAAGGCCGGAGCCCGAGTCCTCCATGAGTCATTAAAGCCGCCATTATCGCCGTCTCCATCCCTGCCGTCGACGCCGCTATCGATGCTTGTGCAGGCGAATGATTTCGATAGAAGAGGTCTCTGTTTGTTGCTTGTCTAAGCGTCGGAAATCGGAGACTCAAATCCAGAAAGATGTTTTTCCTCGAGACGAGACGCGGACCAGCGAGCAGCTTACGGTTCGCTCCGCTGGTTGCAGTCTGGTCTCCGAGCATTATCGGTAGACCATGAATAATGATTCTCAGGATTGGGAGGGGGAATGTTCTATCCCTCGCGGGACGCTGTTCTTCCAAGCTCCAGTCTCCTCCATTCTCTATCGAATTCCCATGACAAACTAAGGACTTTTCTCGGCGCCTCGTGTAACCGGAGTGAGTGTTAAGCTAGTAGATAACGATAATATTACGCTCCGCAGAGGATCCACACAGGTAGCAGAATATCACCCGAGACTCTTTGGTGATCGGAATTATGGATGCGATGTCATTGGATAGGCGCAAATGTTTCTGTCTGATGGCGCAGATGTCAACGTACACATGTAGTCGAGCGACCGAAAGCTCTCCGGAATAAACCACAGCCTCCGCCGCATTCGTCGTGCTCTGTACTGCGACCATATGCGGGAAAAGCGCTTAGATCTGTTTGTCACTGGATTCCTCTCTCGCTTATGGCAGCTGCTCGAGCGCATACAACGAGTGAGGCATTGAAAAAGCTCATCGATAAACAGATCCCAACCGATGGCAGGCAGAGCTCTCGTTACCGTCATACATATCTCCCGTCCAGTCAGTCAAAAATTCATCAGAGATAATAATTAGTGAGGGCATTCTACCTCAGGGACGACCACGGATCTCGCTCCGTCGGTATCTCCAAGGCCAGGTCGGTACAGAAAGAGTTTCCCCGTCTTTTTTCTGCTCCGGAGGATTCCCACGAATATTTTTCTCGACGGCGGCGTCAATAAAGACTGTGCATAAGCGTTATCTTCGACGATGACAGGGTGTTGGTGGAGTCAATTTGGTTGGCTTTCCCGCTCGTTGCGTACTTTATAGCAGCGATAAATAATAGATGAGATAGACGGAGCGCGGTATTGCGTTTGACGACCGGTAAGGAGAACTCGGGACTGATCGACTACGAGCTGTTGAATATTAATTACCCACCCGCGGCTCTAACTGCCGCCCACCTCTCCAACTGCTCCGCTCCTCGGCGTTACGGTCCCGTTATAACTATAACATTCGATTACAGTGAGAGAAATATCGTGACGTTGGAGGGAACTGCACGCTCCATCGTTGGTGAACTCTCTGGCGTTCTCGGTTGGTTCGGTCGGGATCATCCTCGGACGCGGTGGAGGAAAGGTGGTCACCGCACTCTCTTGTACGTGTAAGAGTCCTAAACTTAGGTAGACACTCCCACTCAGTCAGATTGGAAGGGCGGCTTATGCTCTCCGATGGAGGCGCACGTCTTGTGATGTTCTACTTGACCTTCTCGCACTCAAGCATCTCCATTGACGGCCGCCAGAATTTTCTCCGTGTTGTAAGTTAGCTTCCGAGACTTCAACTGACTCCGATATCGGGCTCGGAACCAAATGGATGATGCTGCCGTACGAGGACCCTCCATCCCTGCTCCAGCCCCTTGAGACCCTTGGTGGGCTCGCTGACGTGCTGACTGATTAGTCCGGAAACAACAATTACTCATTTTGAAACAGCAGCAGATCACGACGCCTATGGGCGCGAAGCGAGACACCAACGCACCTCACAGCGTCGCGAACGCGATGGATGGGGACGCCGGGCTGGAGTTGCGCTCTCCTCGTCAATCAAATGATCTCGGGAGGAGTGCACGACCCGATTCGAAGTACGGCCGCTCTTCTGCGGTGTTCCCGAGTGTCGCTCAGCGTCATCTCAAAAGTTCCCTCGTTACAAAGCTCACATTTCCGCGCGAGGATTTTCAATCAATGATGTTCTCGAATGGTTTCCGGGGCCCGAAATCTGTCAGCCTCGGGAAATGGGAATCGGGGAGACGGAGATGGATTTTTCCTCCACACAACCCGGATATCGACGCTGCTGGGGCATTCAATTGGCCGATCCGTCCTGAATAGTACAGAATCACCGATTGTCCCAGAGTTTTCCGGCGCTCGGGAGCCGGAGACTCGCTATAGGGAGAGCCGCGAATTCTCGGCTAATACAGAAATAACGCGCGGCAGGCCCCTCGGGGGACAAAGAGGATAGCCGCTGCTCTGATTGCTTCGTCGCTCCCGCAAACACTTTCTCGAGCAGTAACTCATTGTGCGTATCTTTGCTGAATCAATTTCACTTGAACGCCCATCGTTCTCGCTACGGGAAGAAGCGTAGGAATCCTAGTCTCCAGCCTCTCTCTTTCAACGCTTCTCTCTTATCCAAGCGAGCGAGGGACCGAAAACCGGAGACGCAAGTCCTTCCGATGTGATCTACCTTGACGAATATTGAACCTTTCGCTCAGAGCATGGGCGATCCTTTCGATTGGGTGCGATCGCTCTCGAGAATTCTCCCTGAGATTCTGTCCGTAATCCCCAAGGAGAATTGTTGGAAGGATCACAATGTCAGGCAGCGTCCGAGGTCACTGCTCGACATAGCACGGCATCAAGGCGCTTTTTAATCCTCCCTTCAATGGACTTTTACGGATCGTTTAGCCCTTTGGAACCAGTGAGTAAGTTCACAGTTGACGACTTCAGCGGCCGTAGTTTTGTGAAGAAGGAGACGACTGAGCACTAGAACATGATGGGGTAGGGGAAAATGTCCACGGAGCCCGCGGTCTGTCGGATGGCACAGGAGTCCACCAGGCGGAACATTCGAAGCGCGTTCCTTTCTCCGCAATGAGTCGGTAGATAGAGCGTACAGAATAACTTAACCTCCTCGCCGCAGCCGTCGCGTGCCACATTGGTGGAACTCCGACCACCCAAGAATTGGCATGGGAGGGACCATTACGGACTCGAGGTCTCCATCCTCTCTTTTCCATCGATCGGCTCGAAAATACGGCCCGACCAATCCGGATCTCGACTGCTTGTAGGGGGAATTATCAAGCCACGGTCTTTTCTCAACATTCATACCTTCATTTTTTCCCTCAGATCCTCGATGGTGAGCCCTAGGCTCTCCGAGTCAATTTTCAGAAACATGATTCTGAGAGGCAGCTCCAGTGCACAAACTTCTCGTTTCGGGCGATCGATTGACAGAAATGGCGTCATAGTGAAGTGGCGAAGAAAGAAGGCCTCGGGTAGTTACATCTTCTCTCTCCCTCGCGAATCCGAAGATTCATCCGATCACTCCGGCGAGGTACCCTAGCCCGATTCGGGACCACCGCACCTTATCCAGAATGCCGTCGACCATCTAGATATCCTGCGATTCCTCAGAGACGTGGTGGGTGGTCTGCCCGGTGGCCAGCCTCATAGAGACTCCACCACATCAGTGCAATCGGGAGATGCACGCTCTCGCTCCCGAAGACGGGAGATCATCAAGCATGTGGCCTGAGGGTTCGCGTTCGGAAGCACGGGCTTCGGATCGATCGCGATTTCCACCAGACATTCCTACAAGGGACTTGTGACATGAGAGCTCGATTCGAATCAGAGGGATTACCGAGACCAGGTCAGACCCATGAATTCTTCGGAGAATGAACCCGGAAGCCACCAGAGTTTCCCGGGGAAAGGCGGAACGCTTTTATCATTTAAAGGACTCGGCTCCGCTTCCTGTCGCACGAACTCTTCCCGGATCGTATTTGTGGTCGGACGTGTTGAGGAATGGATCACTCCGGATCCTGTTCTTTTCTCCTACTGCCCCGGGCGTCGAGTACGTCCTGGGAGCCACAAGACGTGACAGCGCACAACAGGAGAACCTCTTGTCTGAGGACGGCAATACTCCCATACTCCAACTCAAGCAGGTCTCCGCGATCTTCGTCGCTCCCAGGGCAACTGTGGTCATCGGTCAAAGCACTCCATCCATGCTCGCTACGAGTAAGATGCGCTGAGGATTTCCTTCAGCTCGTCCTCGTCCCTAAACAGCGATCATCATTCCATTGGCTGAAATTTCATCTGCTGCTCGTCTCGCGTCTTCGAGCAGATCGACAGACGAAGGTCGGAAAGCGAAATATCAAGGATATTGGAATTCAGCCGGGGCGATTCGAAGAGCTACGTTCTCTCGGATCGATCGGCCTTGACTCGCGTCCGATGAGAGCGAAGACGAATGGTTCCCGAGAAGCCTCGTCTATTCCATTCTCGAAATCCAGCGACAGTCAGAGCTCCGAATGTCTCATTTTTGCTAGTATGGGAGCGCCGACGGAACCCGACGAGATCCTCGCCGTCTTTGGTAAGCGCGAGCCCTGGGGGAAACTTGACGATTCGGATAATTCTGGAAATTGTACAGATGCGGTGATTCTCAGCTCGAGTTCCTACAACCCGATTGAATTCTTGTCAGCGCTCCCGGCTGGCTCCTCGTCGCCCATGTCTCTCGGACTCTCCGCACTCGTTACAACTCTTTTTGAGTTTTGAGCGCGCGGATTGCATCAATGCCACTTTCTGCGATTGATTTCCGAAGCTGCATCGAGCGAGGGATCCGCTGATTCCAATGACGCAAAAGTCTCGCGGCCCGGGTCGAACCTGAACCTTGGAACCTTGATCAGAGCAATAGAATCAACGAGAACGTTGAAAGATCTCAAGCGCAGCTGCTCGTTCCGGCCGTCCTGTTTGAGTTACCTAGAGTCCCGGAGGACATCGCCGTCGGGGCATGGGATCCCGTTCGAATATTTCTCGGATATCGCCTCGTCGAACTCAAGGTCTCCGGCCGCTCGAGTATCCTTTCCATCAATAGGAACTCCGCTCCTCTCCTCCTGGCATAATTCAATGACTCCACCACAGACGAGTCTGAGGCTGGAAAATGACGGGTTCGCCGAGGGTCGCAGCGGGAATCCCGGTTTCGGCTAAGATTGGATGGCACTATTTGTGACGCGTTGGTCACGTTTTTCTAGACTTTCTCGAATGTATGTACATAGTGGGTTAACTTGTACTCGTAAAATCGTTACCTCATCGACCGGCCAACCTCGAGTGAACTTAAGTGCAAGGATCAGGATGATTCCGTGCGGAGTCGGACTTTGCCATGCATGTATATCCAGGACCCACGCACAATCACACCGATATGATATTCATTTGGGCTCTGAAGCTCGGAGCACCCGTTGGAATTCACGCCCTCCAGAGCGGGGGCGTTGGATGTCATTCTTCATCGCTTGCGTCCTCAATTTTCTTCGTTCTCAGCAGTTTCGGGTCGACTCGCGATCGGGGACTTATCGCCCGGTGTTCGCGCAGCGAGAGCAGCTGATTCGGCGAGGACTCTCAGCTGTTAGCCCGGATGGGCCTCTTCGTTCGTCGAGCCTCTCGGAGGAGAAACTCGGAACGTCCTTATCGTGGCTGAGCTCTGGAATCTGTTTCCTCCCTGACGAGGATGGAGCTGCGATGACGTCGGACAAACTGCGCCGCGCCGTTTTCCCCACCGCTGGAGAGACCAGAGGCTTCATCGAGTTGTCACTCGCTCGCCGTGGCTCACAATGTTCCGCTCCCGCAAGAAGTCTCTCATTCCTCGGGACGAGAGGAGCACGAAAAAGCAGAACCGATGCTGGGGCGGCGACGATGAAAAATTGGAAAAAGCGGAGGATTCTCCCTGCCTCAAGAGAGGGGGGATATTCTCGGATGACGACGCTTCAGCGAGATAGCGAGAAGTAGTTAGGTGTCGGAGTTTATACTCACCGCAGGGAGCGAGGGGCGGGGTCCGGGAGAATTTTCCTGAGACGGGCCATGAAGAGTCGGAGTCAGCAAGTTATGATTAAGGCAAACTAGTGGAACACTTCAGTCAAGAATCTCAACGGACGGATTTTCTGATCAGCTTCCCGGACTCAGTCAGCTCTACACTGGAGGGCTCCTCGTTCTTCTTCCCGACCTCCGCTTCCCGATTTACGATTCGTCTTGAACGGGGCTCTCTCATGCGGTACGCTCTCTCATCATTCCTATACACTCCTCCTTCGCCGGTGCTTTCAATCGCTGCTCGCTCCAGATTTCCTCCAGGATCATTATTCTCAAGAGATCTCTCCCATCGCCCGACCTGGACCCGGTTTCTGTTTGCAGTTTTCGCTCATCCACGCCAAGTTCCGACTCGACTCGCCAATTTTATACGGACCGTCGCTGAAGTGTCCCATATACAAGTTCAACTTTTCCATCGTCGACTTGATCCAATCAAAGGTTTCCCGAGTTTATTTTGACCTTTCCGGGCACTTTTCCCTCTTCGATTGGGTCCTTCTTCGGTCCGCGATATCGGCGGTCCTCTTACTGCCGTCCTAACTTCCTCCTTTTGCCGTTATCTCTTCAATCGTTCGCCCTCGCGTTTGCTCGCGGGACGTTTGCCGAAGGCTTTTTTGCGAAACGGGTCCGACACCGATTCAAAACGACGAGAATTTGAGGGACCGAATCCTGTTTGAGATTTCGTCTTCGTCTCGAGGTTGTCTTTTCCCCTTTTCTGCATGCGAAACCGCGCTCAGTCAGCGAGGCGGATGATTCGGAGGCATCTTCGGTGGAAGAGGATTCCCGACCGCTCGAGGTGACCATGAAACCTTTGCTACTGGATCAGAAGTTTTTTCCAAACAGGACCACCCGGGGTTGTCTCGCGAAGTGTCCGTGATCTTCGATCGGAGTACATATTAGGGAGCGGACGCTAGGCTAGACCGATGAGATCTGCTCCACGCCGATCAGAGCAGATACTCGAGTACAGTGCGGACACGATTGTATTGGGCTTGATAACGGGTCCTCAGCAGACGAACGGTCTCGCCATGAGTTGGCAAGAGCCTAGACCCTAGACGCAGAGGGAGATTATCGATTCATCGATCCGGTGCGATTAGTCGATGACGCTCGGGACTACAACCTCTGTGTCGCGACAGGATCCGGAGGCTACGTCGCGTCAAGACGAGTCTTCCCAACTGAGGGATCGAACTAGGTATTCAGCAGACGCTCGCGCTCAGAGCGGAAGAAGGAAGGATCTTCGGGATGGAATTCTTTCCCTTTCTTCATTGGAAACAAGAGCTTTACGTGAGCGTGGAGCCTCGATACCGTCCAATGAAGAAGAAATGCCCGTGGATCCCCATAGGGGAATTTTCGATTATCGAGCAGCTGAACTATTATTCATTTCGGCAGGGTCGCGTCTCGATTCGTTGCCAGCTCTGTTGAATATTTTGCGTCCTCAGAGCGTTCTATCTCGGGAACGGACGAGGAGTCGTTCGGGAATGCCTCGCCACGATTTTCCTTCCGTTGTTGACTCCAGATCGCGACGTGATCGAAAAAGTCTGAGCGCGTTTCTTCGTGTCTGATCGACTGGAGCTTTTTGCTCCTAGCTTCGAAGTCAATTCGTTTGCGGGCCGGTCGGCAAGTCTCCTGAGATTACTGATAGGAACCATTGATTAGAAAAGCAGCCTGATTTTCGTGTGCGAACGTGGGCGTCTGTCTCTAATCTTACTTTCTGATCCAACGTGTCAGTCAGTCAGCCATCCAAGCGGTCGGTCGGTCGGTCGGCGGAGCAGCGCCCGTCTGCCCGAAGCCTCCGACTTCAACTTGGACGAAAAAGTCCTCCTGGTCGCCGAGCTGACTACGTTTTCCGCGATGCTCCAGGGAATCCAGTATCTGAGCGGAGCCAGAGAGAACTGACTCCAATACCCAGACATCCGATTACGCGGATGTTGGAACATTCTGAACGGCCCCCTCTCCTCTGATGAGTGAAACTTCCGTCTGTTTCCTGGCGAACTGACGTTCTCTAACGAATTCTGCTTCGGAGTCATCTCTATCTCGGCCCTCATTTTCGCTCCTCTCGCTATTCAGCTTTACGGCCAATGCAACGCGGCCTCTCGGTCTGCGAAATTTGATATTAGCTGTTTACCACAAACTGGAATGTCTCGGTGTGTGAAGGCGCCTCCCTGGCGTCTGCCTTCCTGCCGCCGGGTTATAGCCCGAGCGGCGTTCCCAATCCGACTTTGAGCGCGTGACTGGCGGCTCTGGATCCCTGAAAGGCAGGCAGAAAAAACGTTCAACGAAACTCTCGCCGCAGAAACCCTGCAACGTATGAGGGAATTCGCGCACGACTGCTCTTTGGGAGTCGCGGCACGGGGTATCATAAACGTCGCCGCAATATTCGCCCGAGAAAATATCTCGGCTCCGAACAATCGGGATCGCGGGAGTAGCTCTTGGCCCGATGGCACCGATTCCCACCCCGGCCCGGATGCGACCACAGCCCCGGAGTCTGACTGGCTCTGGAGATTGATTTCAAAGCGAATTTTCCAGCCGGAGACGCATCGGATCTACTCTCATCTCCGTCGAATATCGCGTATTCGTTTAGCGCTAACAAGCTTAGAAATTGTGGGACTGGCGGTCTAAGCGCGAGGTCGGAGGAACCGCTTGTAAAGCGCTGGGGGAGCGGTGGCGAGAACGAGAGCGACGAGAGAAAAAAAATGCAATTTCCAGCTGGCTTCCCGCACAGCGACTCTCGATCACAGGGACGCCTTCGAATGCGCGCGAGGGAGAAAACTTTACGAGTTCCCTCTCTTTGTAGAAATATCCGCGGAGGGAATAATTCACAGCCGAAATTCCTTCTAGGTCTCCATCCACTCTCGTCTGATGGACGGACTGTTAGACTCCCTGCCGAGTTAGGTAGTCCGCCGACTAGCAGTCGGTTAGCACTCACTCAGTCGACGCTATTGGTACTGTATGGACAGAAACATTCATCCGTCCCGCTGGCTGCGGACCGACCGACGGCCGGAGAGTACAGCTCAAACAGGGTTCAAGGAGAAGTAGTGGCCTGGTGCCGACGTAGGGGCGC
This sequence comes from Galendromus occidentalis, assembly GCF_000255335.2. Classification (NCBI taxonomy): domain Eukaryota; kingdom Metazoa; phylum Arthropoda; class Arachnida; order Mesostigmata; family Phytoseiidae; genus Galendromus; species Galendromus occidentalis. The sequence goes on from NW_003805439.1 coordinate 665,789, forward strand.
CGCGGCGACCGGCCGACCCCGTACGGAATTACCCACGGCGAGCGCGTATGTGTACAAAAGTCTATTAAAAGTTCCACATCGGCGGTGGACTCTCGATTCAGTCTGCGCACCGTTCATGCTCTCACGTACGCAAATCGACTGTGAGGTAGCGGTTGCTCGCTCGCGTTCGGTGACGGCGAATTCTGGGTTGACGTAGCACTTCCTGTCGAGGCGCACTGATCATGAGCTCGGGCAGAATCTAACATGGCCGTCGGGCCTGATTATACGAGACATGCCAAGCTACATCCGCATGCTTCGTTGCATCGGGCTCCGCGGTCACTCTTCCCGACCAGGGCGGGGACATTGTTAAGAGCCGCGCCGATGCAGCTGACCTGCCCCGGGAGCAAGAAGGTTCCTCACGTGGGCGCCTCGAAGATGCGAGGCGAAGCTGGGCGGCTCCCCGAAGTCGAGTCTGTGAGTGCTGAGTCCATTTCATAAACTCGAGGGCATGACGTTGTTCGGGTCAGAGGACTCCTCCCCCCCCCAACGGCTACATTCCCAATGACGGGAACTCTCCCCTAAAACGGAATCGAAGCACCATACTCCAATTAAGTGTGAAAATCCGAGGAACGAAGCAAATTTCCAAGTCCAACAAAACCTCCGACTTTATTAGAAACTCCAATTCTGTCGGTTGTGTTGTACCGATTCTCAAGCATCACCAGCCTCGAGCTTCTTGAGGAAAGCCTTCTTCTTGTGTGCGACACGGCTCTTCCTCTGGGCACGAGTCATCGGCTGAGCGGTCCAAATCTTCTTCTCGACGGTCTTCTTCGGCTTCGGCTGGTGGGCGGGGTCCTTACGTATGGCTTGATGGGCCTTCTTGTAGAGACCTTCGATGTCATCAGCAGATACGCCGGCCTTGATGTAACGAGCGAACTGAGTCTTGTAGGCCTCCTCGTTCTCGTCGAGGAGCGAGCGCATGTACTCGGCGATGTGTTGGCCGTAGATGTGCTGCTTGTGAACGTCAGCGTGGAATTCCTTGCTCTCTGGATCGTAACCGGGGAAACGCTTGTTCGAGTGGGGGATGTTCAGTCCACCGTCGACGGCTCCCTTCATGGCGCCGAAGATACGCGCACCTGCGAACATAAGAATACGATTCTGAAGACTCCAACACAAAAAATTGATTGTAGGTGATTCATGATCGAATATTCGTGTTGTGGTGATTGTTCTCCACTATGGAGTGTGCGAAGCCATGGGGCTGGGCACAGATTGCGAAGAGGTTGTTGTTCCCTCATCAGCATCGCATCGCGTTCCATGAGAGGAACAAAATTCTAATGCCGGCAAGGGGAATAAGGAATGAATGAAATCGTCCAATTTTGCATGTCTCAATTCGGTGAGCCTAGCGCGTCTGTGGACAATCGCTTAGGATGAAACGAAAGACTGTCGATTTACGCTTCTCTCACAGGTCACTAATCCAGTAGCGGGGACGAGTGACTGATATAAAGAAGCAAACCGCCAAGAATGACGCGCCTCAGCAGTTCAGCCGAGAAACATTTCTCTACAATTTCGGGGAGGATGTCGTCCGCTACAGTAAGGCAGTGATCCATGAGTGGCCTCACTACCTGTTGCAAAGAAGACCATTCTATTCGCCTCAAAAAAACAGGGGAGCGGCTGATCACCAAAATCCCTGCTATGCTACGAGGCGACAGCCAAAAGCTCCAACTCTCAGTACGACGATCAAGGTGGAGAATCTCGTCACCAGGAACTCATATGAAGCTCTCGTCAGGCCTACGACACTTGAAGGACTTACCAGTCGAGGTTCTAGCGAGACCGACATCGAGGTAGCAACGGAACGCTCCGGGCTTGTCTTCAACGTCTTCGACTTCGTAGTCCTCGCCAGTGGCTTCTTCCAAACCCTTGTAGATGGAATCGAGTTTGAACTTCTGGAGAAGGCGACGGGCCAATAGGAGACCGGTGCAGTAAGCAGCGGCGTAGTTGGTCAGACCGAGCTTAATGCCGTAGCGGGGGAGCTCAGAAGAGTAGGCGGCGCAGATGATAACGTCACCTGATGGGAAAATTTCGTCAGAACCCGTTCTTTTCAGTTTTCTGAATTTCGATCCTCCAATAGTTTCGGAACAATAACATTGAGCCCCCTGATGTTGGAAGCATGTTCGAGCTCCAAACTAACCCTCCAGTCGAGCGTAGGCGATCTGGGTGATGATGTCGCGATTGGTGATGCGAACGATCAGCCGGTACTTGGGGGTGTTGTACTTGTTCTTGGCTTGGACGACCAAACGCTTCCGGGCGTAGTAGTCGGTCTTACCCTCACGCCTCCTCTTGAACTTGACCTGAAGTGAACGATATTCGGACTCATTCTATGTCCGTCGGATTTCTGCCACGGTGTCTTCCAGGATCCCCAGTAAGCATTGCTGACTGAAGGTCGGTCGATTATCCCAGCCCCCCTGCCCGTTCACTCCGCGATTGTCCCGACGACGTCACTTCTCAACACTGGGGTGGGGTTCGAATACATCTTGGGGGGTTTTGATCACGATTCGAGCTCATTCACGAGTCTCTTCGCCGTTGAGGAACACAGAAAGCGGTGCCATGCGGCCACACGTGGCCGGCAGGGGCCGCCGCAGAGAGAAGCTTTCGCTCACCTGGAACCTTTTGAAGTAGGCCTTGTTCTTCACAACTTTTACGAAAGCCATTTCGAGTGTCTTTCAACAACTCGTCGGAGACGTGGGGTAATCAGCACTTCGTGTTTCCACGGGGCTTCAGCTTACCACCCGACCGCTTGGATCAGGCCTCGTCGAGAAAAGAATCGCAGACGCCATGTCTCCGCCAAACATCCGAGTCGCCGCCAGAGGGCGTCATAGTCGCCGCGGGAAAGTTTCTCCTCGCATTGGCACACTTCTCCGGAGAATTGCAATTTTCATGTCGTGAAGCAATTCGAGCCCATAAGACCATACGCTGTGCTTCTCCTGAGTACGCGCGGATGGGAATCCGATTACCTCCACCCTGGTTTTAGCAGGACACCTGTGATTCAACGCGCCAAATTTAGAATTTTCGCATGAGCTTTCTGAGGGGCTTGCTTTGAGCTCACTCCTAGAGCTCTAGGAGTCCCATTTCCCGTCCATAGACCTGTGGGCTACCCTTGAAAGGATTCGATCAAGTTCTGCCATTTGATTCAGAGCTCCACATTATCGGAATGACGACGCCGACGCCTCTCCAACCTCTGACTTCTGAACGCTGGCTGAAGCACAGGATGGTCATCCCCAGCCTCCGCACCACCCCGTTGAACGTGAGAAGGAATAGGGTGTAAATTGAACTTTTTTTTTTTCAATAACTTACTTGATTTTATTGCATTCAAGTTTTCAACAATAAACAACGACAGCGTGATTTCACCCCGAATCTCGAAGCCCCCCATCGACCTCACAAAATCCGGATTAGCGATTAAGAAACTTTTAAAACTCGACACACTGCTGTCTCGTGCGCCGGCCGATCATAAACTTTGAAACGTAAAATCTTATTTTCACTTCTCGGGCCCCAGGGTCAACAAGTCTTTGTATTGAGTGAGTATGAATTCGGGCAGGTTTTTCAGGAGTGTTTCTCTATCAACACATTCCAGTTCGACGCTCGCGAAGTCCAAGAACGTCAGCAAATTGGCGAGGTCCGGGTCGACTTTCCCAGATACTGCAACCGGTAGGCAGGCTGACTTGACGTACGTACAAAGGACTTTGACGAAATCTTCGGTATAATCCGTATGGAATTGCGTCAGAAGCACGAACACCCCGTAAGTAAATGGCACGCAGTCGACGATTTGTTTGCTCTTCGCCACCAAACAGCCCACTGAACGGGAATAGGTGAACTTTGAAATGTTGGAAATTACGGACAGAGCGAGGAACATTGGCAGATTGGGAGACGAAGGATTCTGCACATAGATTTGTTTCAAAGGATCGTAGATGCCACAGAATCTCAAGTGACTAGAGAGCCGCTCGAGGTAATCGTTCTCGACTTGAGTCGTCCTCTCCGGCATGCGTAGAAGCGTCGCATCGTTCAACGCTCGAAGGGCGGCAGCGAGGTTTTTCCCATTGAATTTTGAGTTCTTCTTCAGCTCGTGGCTGATGTGACGTCTCAGGAGGACCAACTGTCCGATTTTCATTAGGGCTTGCGCGAGGCTGGGAAAGAGCTTCGTTACCTTAGTGACGAGAGGTGTCATAAGCTTGACATGCCCGTCCACGGTTGTTTTCTTCAGGCTTCCCGTCAAGACGCTCAGACTGTGGGACCATACCTGATCGTCTATGGTATGGATCAGAGTATTGGAGATATCTAAGAGGCTCTTTCGCATTCGGAAAGACAGTAAACGATCCAAACCTACCATTCCCACCGCCCCTAAAGCTTTCAGCATTGTTGCGAAGTCGGATAAAATCAATACCTTTGTGTGTAGAACCCTATCATACCACGTGAAGAGTGAGTCGACGTAAACTGTGACTGCGGGATCGGTCATTCGGATCAACTCGTTCGCGAGTCTTCCGATAAAGTTGGCTGCCGCTGTATCTATTGGTGCGTATTTGGGGATGGGAACTTTCTTCGATTGATAATCCGATTCCCAGTCCTGAATTTGTTGCCTCAAGTACACATTGCACTCTTGTTCGACGTTGTAATTCACGATCCGAGAGAACTCTTCCTGGAACATCTTGAGTCCCCTTATACCGATATAATCCTGAACGTATTCGAAAGACCTGTGATAGCCGCTGACCACCTGCGATAGTTTGCTTAATTTCTCGAGCATCTCGCCCGGTTTCGGTTTCGCCGAAAAGATGAGTCCGCCATGCAAGGAAAGGCTGAGTTGATTGACGAGCTCTTTACGAATACCGTCCTCGAGAAGTTGCCGTGGATCGATTTCCACTATGCCGACGAGCGTCGTCTTCATCTCCAGAACCCCGTCGGTGAAAACGCTGATGTCGTGAGTCAACTTGGCGACTTCCGCGCGCTCCTCCAACTGCGCATATTCTTTGAGTTGATCTTTCATCAGGCGGGTTGGCAGCTGTTTGATGTTGTTCGTTTGTAATTGGATGATTCTTGCGAGTAGGGTGAACATCGTCTCCGGGATTATGTGAAGAACGCGCCGAATGTAGCCGATGAGCTCATTTGAGTAGAAGGCAGATACGGCCTCCATATCTGTAAGAGATTGCGATTACTACTGTCGGAATTCACGCGCGAAAAACATGAGCCTGCATCATTGGATTTTCAATGATATTGAAACGGACTTGAGCTACGGGAGCGAACCTTTTGACGACGCTTGAATGATCCGAAGCAGGGGCAGATCGAGAGCGGTCGCGAGTTTCAGAAAAGTGGCTCTCAATTTCACGACCATTTTCGGATTCCGCTTGATACCCCCTTGCATCTGCGCCGTGTACGCATCGACCAGGAGCCATGCGTAAGATACGTCGGCGATGACGTCCAGATGTGCCAGGAGCTCGGTCTTGATGGAGAGGAGTCGCAGCATTTTGTGCAGCTGCTGACGACTTTCCTGCACGCATTGCCGGATATGAGCATGTCCTGGAGGTATATTTGTTGGTAGAATGGGTTTTATACAATTTTTTTGGAGCTTTTCCTCTCGGGGCGTCTCGCGGAGTTTTTGCACGGAAAAAAGTCACCTTTCGTATGGGGAAAAACGGGGAAAGCTCTCATACCTTCAATTTGGTGGAACCCTTGAACTTGATCGAGTGCGTTGATCAGCGGCACAATACGTCTTCCGACGGCGACCGGATCTTCTTGCGATAGCGAGTCTACCTGCTTGGAGATATCGTCGAACCACTTCTGCAAGCGCTCGATCTTTTCGACTCTGTACAGAGGTCTCTCTCCGGAATAAGCTTCAGACAGCTCGCGTAATCGCTCGGTGCATTCTTTCTTGAGATAATCCCATTTGTCTTGTTTGTGCTTGAGTAGTTGCTGCAGGACTTCCTTGAATTTGTGTTCGAACTCGGCAGTGTGGAGTAACAGGCTAAACAGAGCTTGAGGGTTGTGCTTTTGTAAAACTATGTCTCTCATCTGTTTGGCTCTCTTGGAAAATAATTCCGGCGTTCTCGCAGTGTGCAACATCAACCACCGCAGCGTGAAGTTGCAGTCCCGGGCGAACGAGAAAAGTTTCTGTAGTTTCTCGAGCACCATGCTTTCGGTGAGGACACCTTCCTTGAGAATATCATCCACTTGAGGGATGAGTTTCTCAACTTTGGCGTGCATTTCATCGCAACGAATCTGCACGCTTCTCGTATCTTGGACGTTTTGAAGGGCAGATTTAGCCGCTTTATAGGGTTCCCACGAATCGATGAGGTTGACCACGTTTCCCATGTAAGTAGCGATCACCCAATTATCGGCGAAATATTTGTCGACGACCTCTCGCATCACCGCCGTTTCGTGGTGCAGAATTTTCGAATCGAAAAACAAGGCGACATAAATGAGCGCCGCTTGATTGGCCAGCGCAACGCTGCGGTGGATTGGTTGCGGATACAGCGGAAGCTGATTGTAGAAGTCGTCCGATCTGAGGCGACCAATCAGCATAGAGACGAATTCGGAGTTTATCCCGACCCGCTTGAAGTACTCCTCTGGATAACTTGGGGGTCTCGTTTTCCTCGCAACGTACCCCGTTGATCGGAAAAGTGTGCAGACGTCGTCAACGTTGGAGACTAGATTGGATCGCTGCGCTGAATAGCGGTAGTAAAGGACGAGAATCTTCTCCCGCAAGGAGCCTTCAAATTTCTCGTCAATATACAGAAGCATTATTCCGCAAATGTACAAAGCTTCGGCTAAAAGCTGCTTGCCATCAATATTGTTCAGAACCGACTCGAGGCTCTGCTGAATGAAAACTCCTTCCTCTAGCTCAGCGAGAAAATGATTCAACTCCACCGTGAACTGATGCACACACTCGAAGACCAAATAGAATTTTGATAACAAATTCAGATGGGTCTCTTTGAAAACTTCGTCCATGTCTTGGAGCCGCGTATCATTGTCGAGTTTCTTTTCGAATGTTTCGATACCCTTGAAGTAACTGAAGTCCAAAACGATTTCCGAATATCGGTCATGACTCAGCTGAGGCGGTATCATGGACGAGAGTCTCGTCAGTTCGGCCAGGATGGCATTGCCTTGCGAGACGATGTGCAGGAGCGTTTGTCCGCAGGTGTTGTTTTCGGCGAGGAAGTCCATCTGGAATCAAAAACAAACACGATGATTGCCCCACATCGACTGTTAGCTCTCGAGGACATGGATGTTCCTTGCTCCCTGGGTCGTGGATCCCGAGGGGATACGCTGCAGGTTTCTGTCACGCCCCTAAGCAGGCTTTCGTGGTCAGGTCTATTTCCAGGATTCGAACGAATAGGTGAGGCATGTCCGGTCCACGTGTATTGTTTTTCCCCCAAATTCTACGACGACTCTCCCACGATTCGTAAATCGAATATCAAAATACGTTTCGTTCGCGATTAGTCAGATTTCCCACCGAGTCGGCTTTCAATTTCCCTTACGTATCACACGGAGAGCGCGAAACTCGGCCATCAGGATGGACTTCGCGAGCTCAACATTCGGTGTACGTTTCAGGTCGCGCCTCAGAAGAAGATTTCCGGCGCGGTTCCGGAAATCCTCCCATCTGATTCGAACGTCGATTCTGACAGCCGAGCTCCAGAATTTTCCGCTCACCTTTTCTCTCGAATCCCGGAATCCAGTCTTTTCTGTCTTTGGGAACAGCAAGTATCCGAACGGGATCTGTGAGTTTGAGTTCACGATCACATGATCCAGAAGGAAGTACTGTCTCTTTTCTACCTGTGTCACACCCAGCCAGTGGCGGTGTCAATTATTTGTTTTTGAAACAGCCGCTGACACGATTGCCGACTGCCGACATAGAAGCGCGCATAGAAGCTTCGACCGTAAACGTCGTCTCTCACTCCTCCGCCGAAGTTGGTACTCGATGTCTCGAACGCCTTCACTCGAACGTCTAGCGCTCTGACTCATGGGTTTGAAACCAGCAAATGAAGCCACTGGGCAAATAAGCTCAAGTCGAAAACAAAAGATCGGTCAATTGGAATTATCGGAGAGCGGGCTCCTGCTCGGTTGAGGGAGACACTTGACACGGTACAACGAGATCTTTCGGCAAGTATTGTACATCTGTCAGATACAGCCTCGATCCTCGGGAACTCTCTTTCTCTCGGAGGTACCATTCTGAAACTGACAGTCAGGCCTTGATTCCGTTGATGCGGCTCTACGGGCCGTAGTTTTCTCACTCCGTTGAGGGTCTGGGTGCGATGAAGATAATTTTTCTCTCCTCTGTTGGGGTACAACACTGCGAAGCAAAATCGTAATCATGATTATTCGAGTTCCTGGATTCCGGACATTTTCATTTTCCAACTCTCGAATAAGGATAGACCCGATCACGGCGTTCTCATTCTAGCGTTCCCCACGTCGCACAGTGGTTCAGAATTGACTATAAGTGGAAACAACTGAAAGCTTCAGAACTTCCGGGAGAATCGCCCTCAAAACTCGGTTGGAAGAAGCGCCCGACCTGGACTGACCGATTCGGCCCCCATCGGCCAGATCGGACGACTCCAAGATGTCTCCCCAGCAAAATGGCAACATCGAGGAAATATCCCGTCCGTTTGGGCCCGCTATTAGGAGAAGAAAAAAATGAAGTTTCGATATAAGTAATTTCCGAGGATTTCCGCGACTGATAGATTGAGCTTCTAAAAGCTGCTTGCGGCTCTTGATCTGTGCTTATCGAGCCTCTCGGGACATCTCATGTTCCCATCTCATCTCAGCACCGATTACTCCCTAGGATCCACTGGCAGGGCTGCGATATTGTCACACAATTCGAGAGACTTTCTCTTGGGTTTCACGCGCAGAGTTTCTATGTACGGATCCGCCGAGACAAGCAACATATGCATAAAATCTTGATTCCTGAGCTCTCTTCCGACCTTTTGCTTCTTCTCTTCGCGTGTTTTCTTCCTTGATGAATTTGTCCTCCATTTCTGGAAATCCAAATTGTTCGATATATGCAGGAGGCACTCCATGCTCTTTATACGCGCATGGAGCGGGGATTCGCTCCACAAATATAGCACGTGGACATTCCTGGCGCTGCATTCATGACATGAGCGACCTTACCGTCTATCATGGTTAGATGAAGAGAGTGTCTCACTCGGAACTCTTTTCCGGCTTTCTCTATTATCGACGGTCCCAGAGCTCGAATCTCTTTCCGAGTCTCCTCCACTTCCGAGATAGACCACGGCACCGTACCACGGTCTACGAAAATCCGCCGTAGTACGGGGCTACGGATCCACGGAATCGACCGTAGTTCGGCACTACGGGCTTCGAAGGAATGTCGAAATACGGCACTACGACGATCGGCCGTAATACGGCGCTACGGACTACGGTGTACGGTTCCGTAGTTTTCTACGGCGCCTTTATGAGCCGCCGCCGTAGATCTCTACGGCGCTACGGAATACTGATGTACATTTATACGTCTGATACGGCATCAGGGGCCGGGCTGCGGCTACTAAAACATACAGCTCAAGCTCCCTCGTCCCGCTCCTCTCATCCTTGACGGTCCTGAGCTCGTGCTGTAGGAAGCTTGTCTGAACAGACAATCCCACATCGCTTGTTCGTAGATCTGACCTCGAGACTCAAAACGATCTTGGACGCCGATTATCGAAGCACAGGCTTTGAATGCGAGCGGCGGTGTCGAATTACACTCGGTGTGTGGCGCGATCGATCCAGCGCAAGTAAGTGGAAGCTCCAATTCGCGCCCCGAGACTTACAGTCACACACAAAGCACGCAGGCATATCCTGATGTTGCTCAAGGGTCCCTCCAAGTAGCATTCGATCCGACGTCTTGAATTTTATTGATCATTGAGATCGACTCGGATCGGGTTCCTCCGGATTTCCTTCATACCGCACTTCTTCGTCAAGTCGTGCTCTCTACCTAATTGAGTCCATGGCTGACTGCTTAGGTATACATCTTTCAGCAAGAGAACATCACCGAAGCGGGTAAATGATTGACTCTCCTGACAATACAGCCGTGCATGGCGCGCCCGGCTAAAAAGCCACTTCACACTACTCGACCTCTCCGTGGCTTGAACGCCCTTAGGGTAACACTGTTTTTTGGCTTCCACAACTTTGTGATACGAGGGAAGAGGGTCGATACCGAGAGTCTCCAATGACAACCGCAGATTGAAATACTGTTGCTTCGATTATCCGCAGTCGACAATGAGAGCTAAAGCTGCAGCGGGGCTGACTTTGGAGCTAGGCTTAGAGACTTAGGGTGCTCCTGTGGACTTCATCGCCGCAGCTTGTATCAAGGAGACGGAATGCGTTCTGAGGAAGTGATTCACCTTGTACGTCTTAGCTTCGGCACCGCAATCTTCGAAGACCTTCTGCGGTCTGCCTCCGCTAGCTCGACGCTCGGTTGCAGGCTTATGATCACGAATCGGAGGGGTCGGAATGTCGACTGTGAGCACAGGATCCGGAACGCTTATGGACTTTTTCGACTGAAACCAGAGTTGATGCTTGCTTCGTAAAATGTCCATCTTGTAGTGGCACTTTCTATATCTTTCGGAGAAATGGGGAAGGGAGATCTTGCTGAGAAAATTCCGGAGTTTTTCCATAGCCCGCTCGTCAAGCTAGGAGGATATCGTCGAGACAACTCTCGCGTGCAAGAATCCAGACATCTCCTGCAGCTCTGAGCCACGTTCGCGATTTCCTCGGAAGTCAAGTCGATTTGCACCATGCTTAGCCTCTTACTGATTCCTCCACGACGATAGCTGCTCTCGGCGGAAAGATTGGAGCTTCACCAAATCACGATCAATTTCTCCGCGGAATACTCGCTCGTTCGGAAGACAGCTCACGAGTGGCCGGAGTGTGAGCTTTTGCTGGACCACGAAATGTCTCTGAATGTCAGATGTTTCTGGAGTCGGATGACATCAGATGTTCTTCGTTCGATTGATATTTCACTTTGTTTGGAATGGTTCGTGGAGTTGTAGGATGATATCCAGATGTGCAAAGTGGCTCGATGAGCACAGATCCAGAGCCGCAAGCAGCTTTTAGAAGCGTCGCAGAAATCATCGGAAATTACTTATATCGAAATCCATTTTTTTTTCTCCTGATAGCGGGCCCAAATGGTCGGGATTTTTCGTCGATGTTGCAGGCCAGGGTCTGGAATGCCAGAACCGATCAGTGGTCTCCCAGAGGACAGCGGAGGAGGATGTCCTTCCTCGACATGAAAAATCAATTCTAATTTTGATTCAATATTGCAACTTGAGGGGGTGACTAAAGGCAGGAAAACCGTTGTTTAGGTTCTAGAGGAACTCTCCGATCAGGAATGGAGGCGATCCGATCGAGCGGTGGTATGCCGCGGGGCATGAAGCGACGCTGCCTATGAGCCTAATCTCTCTCGGCCGGTACGATGCTCCACAAAAATGAGTGAAAGGAGAGTTAGCATAGCTAGTCGAAGTTTCATTTTACAGCAAGATTGTACATCTATCCATACGACGAGGCCCATCCTCCAGTAGTCCGAGGCTCAAAAAATCCATGCTTCTGATGAGGGCCTGCGAAGTCCCCGGACCTCAGCATCATCGACTAACAGGGAGCTTTTGCCGCAAGGCTAGTTGACGATCGGAAGCGGTTTGAGTGCAGCAGGGTAGAGCTTCGAGCAGCGATCCTTGCGGCTTGAAGCTCGATCGGGTCACACGGGATCGAACCCTTCTTTGTCTCGCTCCCTGTCAATCTTCGCTCTCTTCGAGATCCTCGTCGCGCTTCTTACAGAAGAAGCATGGTATGATCAGGCACAGCATTCTGACGATGAGCTGTCGAAGGAGAAAAATTAGCGATGTACCATATATGCTTTTCGATACGGGGATCTCCGGCTGATAATGCCCGTCCTCAACTTGACAAGGATAATCCGTAAGCATAGACAACGATTGACTCGCGCTGGGCGTAGTTCGTCCTTCGATCTTGATGCTCACCCATGAAGCGTTTATACCGAGCATACAGTAGGCGAGTAGTCTGTCTCCAAAGAGGTCGTGTACGAACCCAGTCATCAGACAAGCTCCGCAAGCGCTGGGGGAATGAGGGTACGCTCTTATTCTGGTCAGAAACGTCTACGTATCTGGGTGTTTCTTCGTCTCTAGCCGCAAAAGCCCTCTTTCGATCAATAGTCGTTGTGAGCTAGTGACTAGAGATGATTTGATCCTCAGTCGGAAGGAGACGCCCGCTTATACCGCGAAGGTCTCCAGTGAGTCACGTCATCAAGGGCATGAGACTTGGATGGGAGAGAATGCTCGAAATGTCTCGTTATTCGAGATGAGGCTGTTCTGAATTTCCGGGGGAACTGGAGGTTTGCCAGCTGAATTCCGAGAAATACCTATTCATCGAAACATAGCAGCCGCCAGGCCTGGATCTTACAGAGTTGAGGAGAGGAAAACAATCGATGCTGATAAGGTGCTCATCGTCCAGATGGTCCTGGCGGAGCCACTTTCACTGCAAGACAAGAATTTTTAATCGAAGGCGAGCAACCAGAACGATTGCCCGGGTGCGGCGAGGGGAATTATGCATCTCTTGGCACGGATCGCTAGAAATCGACGAATATGTAACCGGATTTCGAACTTGCTCGAGTACCCACATGCTGTCTCTCACAAGCTTCCGCATCATCGGTATAGTTTGGCCAGCTGCCGCGAAACCGATCAAAGCCACCGACCCGAACTCCAACATACGATACCTGTAAGGGATGCGATTTCGCTGCCATGAATCATTTCGATTGATAGATTGGACGGTTAATTGACTGACCGACTGACTGACTGACTGACGGACGGACCGGGTGATCGATCGATGAGGAAATGACTGACTAGCGAATCTTGGGACTCACTCGTTTTTCCCGTCTATTGGATAGCCCAGGATCTGTTCCAGCACTGGGGTACCGATGATGAATCCTGTTGTTGCACAAACCTGTGCCAAGAAGGCGCTGAATGACTCCGTGTGCTGAAAATTCAGGCATGAAGACGTAATGATCGAAGCTCCCGCACGGAGACGAAACAAAGGAAAATTCAAGCGCATACCCATGTGAGGCCGATCGTGCCGAATATCAGGATCCCAATGGAATAAAAAGCGAAGAAACCAGCGAATAGGTAAGTGGTGCGGAACAAGTCCGAGAGGCCCTCAAGCTGTGAAGGGGAGAACGTTGGCTTGAGTCACTGAAATTTCCTCGTTCGTTTGGAATTTCACCCCCATATCGTCGTCTCCAAGGCGTCCAGCAAAGCCGGCGTCTACCAAGAATTGAGCTCTTGCGGCCGAACCTTCCCAACGTTTCGATAGAGGTTGACTTCGAGATAGGCGTAACTGATTCCGGCACAAGCAATTGTCAGCATGTCGATGAGGAGAGGAATGCCACAAAGCAGACGGCATGTGTTCCGAGAAGTCACCGTACTCCGCTTGCTCGGAATTCCTGTGTAAAGAGAGCAATTTTCGAGTATCCATTAATCGTCCCGGCGCATAATCTCCGCATCAAATTCGACTCGAGGAACAAGAAAATTATTCAATTACCCCGATCCGGGCTCACTGTGCACGCGAAAAGTGAGCCGAAGGCTAGACATCCACCAATGATGAAGAACGGCATGGCTTTGCATTGCTGTCGAGATTAGAAAACGGAATCGTCGCTATCTCTCGGGTCAGAACACCGGACCACGATGTCATATTCGATTGGGTAGTTTTCAGTTCCGATTCATATCAGATCGAACTCACTTGAAAAACGTAGTAGGCCGCAACGAGACAGCAACTTCCTCCTAATCCAATCATGAACTCGAAGAGGCACTGGAAGATCGAGCAAAGGACTACCGTGAGACTTTCGCTCCGCAAATTACGGCAACTCCCGATTGTGGTTGAAGGCAAACGCCGTCTCTAATTCTAATCAGAAAATATCCTATCAGCGAATCGATCAGCAGTTCCGGTGCGCCTCATAAGCGGATCATGTAGAGAAAGCTCCGGAACAGAAATTTATGGGGCGCCTCTTCCGTGTTGCTCGATGCGCCGTTATTTCATAATCACTGTCTCGGCCGTCGCTGATTGCCTCTTGCGTCGAGGATTTCCTTGGGTGCTCAAAATTCTTCCGACCGCGGCTCACCGCCTGACCAAGCGATGGACCCACTGCTCGGCTGACTTTCTGGCCGTCCAAGCCGCGCGCCGGCAGGCTGGCACTCGGTATGAACGCCTTTCGGTATCTTCTCAAGTGAGCGACAGCGCGAAGTTCACGCTGAATCCGGCGGCTCATTCGGTTACCCCCGAGTGACCGACATCGTTTATCATCGATTCTCAGGGCGGCTGTCGACGAGGCTCGATACGAGCGTTTTCCACACTCCAGGACACCCGGAGTAAGGAACGCGCTCAGGCTCCGGATAAAATTCAATTTGCTGGACGGTGAGCGTTGTCTGCGAACGACTCGGCACGAAAGTTTCTTTCGCAAGCGTAGCCGCCTCCCGAAAGTTTCGACGTCGGTCGCTGCCGGAATTCGTCGTTGTTTCTCGAAGCACGCCGCCGCAGTCGCGCGGGTGGGTGGCACCAGGAGCCAGAGCTGCCGATCTCGTGACGGGACGCTTCAGCATGCGATCGGGCTGAGCTCACCGTTGCGAGGATTCCAATCAGAAGCAGCTATTTCTTGGATTGCTATATCAAGTTCCTTGCTTTGTTTCGCAACTTCCGATCGCGCCCACAAGTGAAAACGGAATTCCTATGGATTTTTCTTCGCTTACTATGTACAGCTGGAATTTCTTCGCGTAGTGGTAGAATAGAATCGTCAACGAGAACACCAAGAAAAACGAATGACTGAATCCCGCCATTCCGTACAGTGCACTCGCGGCACCCATGTATTCCATGGTATGGGTTTCTCTGAGATAGAACAGCCCTCTGGAATGGAGATGTGGTCTTGATAGCCGGAAATTGTTCTTCCTTTGATTGTTCTTAATCACTTTCCAGCTCGAAGGCGAATGCAATTCTCTTTACCCGTAAGCAGCGTAAGATGCGCCCGCAAGAAAAGTGGCCGACTTGAGCATTGCTGCTCCGTTGGAAGCGTTTATCTGCGAAGTTCCCCGTTAGAGCTTCACTTAGAAGGAAAAATCCACGGAAGAAGGGTATCGGTGGTGAAAATCGAGTGGATATCAGGGAATCGGGCCAAGGGAACGGGAAGGCTCCGAAAAAAGATCCGAATAATTCCCCGGGGATTTTTGAAATTCGGATACTTAGATAGATAGACGATGAATTATTACAGATAATCATAAAGAGATAATAAATTATCATGGATGATCATAGATAGATAATGATAGATTATTAGGAGAAATTATAATAGATTCTATGATGATACATGGGAGGGAATCATGATCCAGATCAGAATAGTCCTCTCACCACACAGTAGGCAAGGAGAGCTCCGATGGCAGTCGCACCCCGGTTTATGGCGAAAATAATTGACATGTCTATCATCTCGAGGGAATACTTATCGTACGCCTGGAATCAGAAAACTGAGCAAGTGGTTCGACGATGCCGCTCGAAGCAATGACCATGATTCAAAATTGCCCCAATGTCGGATATGCGATTTCCCAAGAACAAGTATTCGGTTGGCCTGCCTACCAGATACGGAATATAGGGACCCATGAGCGACTGACAGCCGGCCGAGAAGGCGGCGCACCACAGCAAGGGGAAAATCCATGCGTGGAATCTCGCTTCCGGGGGCTTGAGCTCGTTGCCCTCGGCCAAGGAGAAGGATCCAACTCTGTGAGAAGCTTCTTCCTCGTCGATCGACAAGAACGTGCGATGTCCATTCCAAGAGGGTGGCCGATAATCGTTTTTCCTGAAGCGCACATAAAGTCGACGTTTAGCATAGCCGGAAGCACGGAGACAAAACAAATAATTGAGGGATCCGATTTTCACCATGAAATTCACTTCAATGAAATGCCTCAACGGTTAAATACGAAGGTCGAGCCAGGTTGAAACTCGCGAGTGCAACGAGGCCATACCACACATTCTCTGACATCGGTCTTTCGCGTGATCTTCTGTTTCCATTGAAGCGTTCCCTAGTTAACACAATCACAGATCGACCTCTTC
Source organism: Galendromus occidentalis (assembly GCF_000255335.2). Taxonomy (NCBI): domain Eukaryota; kingdom Metazoa; phylum Arthropoda; class Arachnida; order Mesostigmata; family Phytoseiidae; genus Galendromus; species Galendromus occidentalis. The sequence continues at coordinate 681,887 of NW_003805439.1, forward strand.
AGGAACCCCATATAGACTTGATGTGGAAGCAAAGCTCATTATACGCGTCAGCGATGCCCTCCTTCCACGGCTTGAGAGCTCCGTAAGCTTCCGAGCGAAATTCGCTTCTGTTTCGACTCCATAATATTATCAACCAAAAACAATACAGATTTCTTCCTCGGCCTCTGTCTTCGGATTTTTCTGTCTGTCTCGTGATCTCATTAATTGACGATGGAGCCTCCGCCGGTGTGCCGTCAAAAATCAGAAACCGCGTCCGAGAGGTATCGCAGGGTATCGATGTCTCTGTACTAGCCCGGAGTTGTCTCTCTGGATTCTTAGGACGATGTAGGTATAGTTCTACTCACATCGCACCATTCGTATCCGTAAGAACGGTCATACTGGATCACAACGAGGATCGATATCACAGATTGGCGATGAGCACTGACGGTATACTCGGCACCCTTTCTTTGCGCAGACCGCAGTCAGCGATCGGTGATTTCCGGCTCAACAGAAAGGTGCCGACGCAAACCAATACATCTGTAAGCTGTTGTGGAGTGAGTGCCTACTTTGACTAGGAATTTTTCTGATCAGTTCCAGAGCGTCAGCGGGCGACGCAGCCCATCGCCACCGGTCCTATGACGATGTTCTCACATGACCAACTCGGAACGTGGCTCACCGTAGATCGGCGGAACTACGCACCTGTGTAGCCAGACTAGGTGTTTTTCGCAAACAGATGAACTTTCTCGAACTCTCAAGTTGAACTCGACACGTCGTCTGTTCGTCCCCAATGTTTCGGTCCAGATCTTTCCGCTTGAGCTGTCACAACTTCGGCAACCGGAGGAAGAAGTTCGGACCGTCACGGAAGACCTTGGTCGTCGTATTCTATTTGCGTTGCAATGGATGTCAAGGACCAGGAGCGTTGCCGCAGGTGTCAACCGGCTGTGGTCATCAGCTGTTGATCGGAATGATTGTCGGTTTCGGAATTTTCCTCAAAACACAATCCGCGGACCCATCGGATTCTATCTCCGAAAACTCGACGGAAAGGCTAGGATGGTCTCGGTCTGAGGCCGGCTGGGAAAAGGTGGCGTGATATCACAGAGGCTCGGTTTTCAAGTTCGCATATCCCCCCTATAATAAAAGCGCAATGTCTGCCTGTCTGTCAGTTCGCACCTTATCTACTGCTTCGCGCCATGATTCCCGTCAGATTACGCGCGCGATCGATACGGAACTCCTTCGTCCTTTGCCCATGTGAATTTCCCACCATTCCTGCGGGCCGTTCCTCGGAAAAACGCACAAAACTCCAAGTTTTCACAGTCACATGACGTCATTCAAGATGGCGGAGAACCGCCGCACTCTCGGAGAACACACACGACGGAGTCCGTCGCGGACGTCTGAGCTTTGGCATGAACCAATCCGGAAACTCTTCAACACTCCTGAACACTCTCGAACAGCGTAAATTTGAGAAGCCCGCCTTGAGCCGTACACAGGGTGCTAACTGACAGACAGGCAGACATTGCGCTTTTATTATAGGGGGGGGATTTTTCATTTACTCATGCCGAGATTTCGGCGTTCCTGACGAGGTCAGCGTTCTCGACCTGAACAAGCGGCGGAGCGGATGCGTCGGCAGCGGGCTAATCGAACTCAGGCAGAAGTCGCCCACTCGCGGGCATTGAATTTGGTCCAACAACGGCGACTCCGGGCTGATCGTTGTCAAGTTCGAGCGGAAAACGTACGTGCCGCTGATTCCGCGCGACACCGTAGACTCCGATCGCAGGAGTCTCTACCACAGATAGAAGACTCACGCGATCGAGATGCTACGCAGCAATCCGCAACGCGTTCCAACATGGCGCAGTCAGAACTTGACTTGAGGAGTGCCGAAGACGCAGCGTATCGCAGTGGGGTCCGGGCTTTACAGACCGGTCGCAATCTCCGTACTTCAGTAGGCATAGCTCGCGATTATCAGAGGCGTCCCTCGGGCGCTCATCATCTAGGAACATGGATGACTCTTGCACGTATGCGGAGCTG